>NW_027118026.1:0-78984 GCF_038497935.1 Neoaidaea tothii
GTCGGGGCGGGCCCCCCGGCCCCCCCCCCGCGCCGCGGCCGCCGCGGGCGCCCCCCCCGGCCACCCCCCCCCGGGCGGCGACTCCGTCGAGGGTGCTGCCTGCGGCAGGCAGCATATAGCCGCATATAGCCGCCTGCCCGCAGGGCAGCTACCCTCGACGGAGTCGCCGCCGGAGGCACGCTGCGCCACCCGCGTACGCAGCCGCATCGCGTGCGGCGCGCCGCCCGCCCCGCCCCGCCGCCGCGCCGTCACACAACCGCAGCGGTGCCCCGTGGTTGTCACCCGTCACGCGGCGGCTGGGAGTCCGCGTGGCCCAGCGGCGTACGTGGTTCGATCGCTGGCTAAGCGAGCAACAGCTCTGGGCACTAGTGGCCACCGTTGGCGTATCTGGCAGCGCCCAGCGCGCCGTGCGTCTACGGCCAAAGGCGTGTGAGAAGGGTTTCTTACAGGACCCCCAGACGCCTAGCTAAAGGCGATTGCGAGGCCCTGCCTTTAACAATCTCGTGCCGCAAGCGGCGTCAATCTGCCAGCGCTCCGTTAAGGCAGCAACTTGTAGAAGCAAGTGTGCCCTGCAGCCCAAAGACTGCATCGCTGGTGAGGAGAAAGGGTGCGGAAAATTTTCTAATATAGCCGCTAGTGTCGGCTGCGGCGGTGGGCAACATAGCAAAGGCATAACACGTGGAATTGGACCGGTCAGACGGTCATGAGGTGATCAAAGAGGGTCGAGATGCTCTCGCCGTAGTGGTTGCGGCGGATGCACTCGGCGAAGATTGGCGAGATGTCGATGACGGTCAGCTTGCGCGAGGACGCGCGCTGGGCCGGGGTGATCGGGAAGGTGTTGGTGACGACGATGTGGTCGATGCACTTGGACGACTCCATGTCGGCCAGGCAGCTGTCGGCAAAGACGCCGTGGGTGGCGATGACGTAGACCTTGCGGGCGCCGCAGTTCTTGCGGCAGTGCTCGGCCGCGGCGATGAAGGACGACGCGCGGTCGATCATGTCGTCGATGATGATGGCCGTGCGGTCGCGCACGTCGCCGACGAGCGTGATCATCTTCTCCTGGGCGTGCAGCTCGTCGTCCTCGTCGTCCGAGACCGCGGCGTCGATGGTGCCGCCGAGGGCGTGGTCGAGGTTGGACGTGAGCGAGTAGACCGACGAGCGCATGACGTCGTCCGCGTGCTCGTCGGACGTGTCCTCCGGGCCCTCGTAGTCGTCGTCGACGACGTGGCCCTGCACCACGCGCGCGATGCGCACGGCCGAGAGCGAGAGCGTCTCGGAGCCGTCGCCGGACTCGTCCTCCTCCGAGCCGGCCGCGGTCACCGCGGCCGTGGGCGCGCGCGACACCGGCCACGCGTTCCGCCGCCGCTTGTCCGTGTTGATCATCGCAAAGTTGATCTTCAGCGCGTCCGCGAGCGCCGTCACCCGCTTCGTGCCGCCCGGGTTCTTGGACACCACGACCGCGTCCCGCCAGTCCTCGATGTTGTGCCGGATCCACCGCGCCAGCGTCGGCGTCGCGTACAGGTTGTCCACCGGCTTGGTGAAGAAGCCCTGCATCTGCGACGCGTGCAGGTCCATCGTGATGATGTGGTCCGCCCCGGCCATCGTCAGCAGGTTGGCCAGCACTGCGTCAGCCCCGCCCCCGCGCCCACGTACTCCGCGCGGCGATCGCGCCCCGGTGCCGCTTCATCTTGGACTGCTTCGAGTACGGAAAGTACGGGATGACCGCTGCCGTCAGCGCCGCGCCTGCGCCCACTTGCCCGTGATCTTGTTGGCCGACCCGCCCCGGCACGCCGAGATCATGATCAGCAGCTCCATGATGTGGTCGTTGACCCGGGACGACCCGCTCTGCACGATGTAGCAGTCCTCGTCCCGGATCGACTCCCCGATCGAGACCGACGTCTCGCCGTTGGCGAACTTTTGCAGCGTCACCGCGGCGGGCTGCACCCCCAGCCGGTCGCACACCATCTGGCCGAACTCGGGGTGCGACGACCCGATAAACACCTTGGATTTCCGCATCGTGCTCTCAATTACCCTTGCCTGCTGCTTCTGGGGCCCGCGGGCGTCTGTGCGGTGCGTGGAGTGCGCGCGAGTGTCCGTCGACGGTGTCCGGGGCGTGAAAATTTTGACCGTTGGAGATCCGGAGGTGAGCGAGCACAGGTCCCGCGCGCTGTGCGCCGTGTGCCACAGCTGCGTTGTGGCACGACGCTTATGCGAAACCCCTTCGCTTCTGCCCGCCCTCCCCCCCGCCCGCACGCTCCGGCAGAGAAAACCGAGCGATCAGCGCGCAGGCAGGCCCAGAACGCTGCAGGAACGCGTGAGAATGATGTACGTGGCCGCCGCCGTGCCCGGACGCGTGCGGCGCGTCCGGGCGCCCGCCGCCGCGGCCTGACTGACCGCCAGGGCCAGATCCGACAGCCCCCTCTCGGACGCCGGCCGCGGCCGGCCGCGGTCGCGTGATGAGTCGCCGCGCGGCCGGTCGCGCTCCGAGTCGCGGCCGGCGCGCGGCGGAACGCGTTCGCCGGATGGATCGCGCTCGCGGACGCGCTCGCGGTCGTACTCGTCGCGGTCGTACTCGTCGCGGTCGCGGTCGCGGTCGCGGTCGTACTCGCGCTCGCCCACGCCGCCGGCGACCAAGGTACGGCCCTGCCGGACGCGCTGACACAGATCATGGTCGAGCGGCTCACCAAGAACGTGCTGGAGGACCATGTGCACGAGATCTTCGGCGCCTACGGCGAGATCGCGGCCATCGACTTTCCGATGAACCCGCAGAGTACGTAGCCGCCGGGGCCTGCTGACGCAGCCCACACCAACCGCGGCGTCTGCTACATCGACTACGCCGAGCCGGACGCCGCCCGGACGGCGACCGCGCGCATGAACGACGGCTACATCGACGGCGCCCAGATCCGCGTCGGGCCGCCGCGCCGGCAGCCGTCGCCGCCCCGCCGCCGGTTCAACGACGCGCCGCGCGGCCGCGGCCGCGGCGGCCGCTTCGGCGGGCGCATGCGCGACACGTACCGGCCGGCGTCGCGGTCGCCGAGCCCGTACTACCGGCGGCGCGAGTCGTACGGGCGGTCGCCGGCGCGGGCAGCGCGGTCGCCGCGGTCGCCGCGGTCGCCGGCGCGGGCGCGGTCGCCGGCCGACTACGCCGCGCGGTCGCCGTACAGGTGAAATGCTATTTACAGGCCGTTGCCGGCGTATGTACACTACTCGTACCGGCGGTCCAGGAACCGCTCGAGCGGGATCTGCAGCTTGTCAAACATGTCGACGATGGCCTCGCGCTGCGCCGGCCACCGGCCGTTGGCCAGGCCGACCACGTAGACGCGGCCGCGGTCGCCCACCGCAAGCTCGGCCGGCGCGCCTGCCGCCGTGGCGGGCTTGCAGCGGCCGCCGAGCGCGACCAGCTCCTTGGCCGTGTCCAGCGTCTCGGCCGCCAGCACGTACACCCGGCGCAGGCCGGGCAGGTCCAGGCCGCGGACCTGCGGCGCGTGCGCGACCACCAGGTCCGGCGCGGCCGCGTTCTCGGCGTCGTCCGCAAACAGCGTCCGCAGGTCGACCGGCCCGAACTCGTCCGAGGCCAGCGTCTGCGGCGCCGACAGCTGCAGCACGGCCGCCGAGATGCCAAAGTCGCGCAGGCAGTCGACCACGGCCGACCGCGACGCCGACGGCGGGATCACGACCAGCCCGCGCTTGACAAAGTCGATGCCGTGCACGCGCGCCACGGCCACCACGTACTCGTAGTCGACGTGGCCCGGGCCGGTGGCGAAGCCGGCCGGCGCGGCCTTGGCCGCGCGTGCCGCGCCCGCGTCGGCCACCTGCTCGGCCACGGACCGCGTCTGGCCGGCCAGCCAGGCCGGGTCCGGCCCGTCGTACGCGTACAGCGCGGCCGCGTCCAGATCGGCCAGCGTCTCGGCCGCCGGGTCGTAGACCACGCAGCAGAACTCGGTGTCGGCCACGGCCCAGCTCTGCCGGCCGCCCAGGCCGTACACGTCCGTGTGCAGCTCCGGCGTGGTCCACTTCATGAGCTCGCAGAACCGGCGCAGCCGCGAGTTCAGCAGCGCCGACACCGCCACAAACTGCAGTGGCACATACACGCCGGCCCGGGTCAGCGCCACACGCCGCGCCCGCACCATGTGGTCGATCAGCCGGTGGCCGGCCGGCGGGTGCTGGCGGTACTGGCGCACCTCGCGCTTGCTGGCGTCCGACGCCAGCGGCCGCACGACCGCGTCGGCCTCGTCCACGGCCAGGGTGTTGATGTGCTCGAGCTGGACCGCGTCCCGGTCGGCCGACGCCAGAATGTCCAGCAGCCGCGCCGGCGTCGCCACCAGGATGTGCGGCGCGGGGTGCGTCCGCAGCGTCGCGATCTGCGCCTGCTCGACGGCCGCCGGGCCGCGGTACACCACCTGGACGACCTGGGGCAGCGCGATCGGCGCGTCGCCGAGGAGGCCGGCGATCCAGTCCACGTACTGGAACGCGAGCTCCTTGGTCGGCACGAGCAGCACGCTCGTGGTGCCGGCCAGCGGCCGCCGCAGCCGCGGCGCGCACAGCAGCCACAGCGCCAGCGCCAGCGACTTGCCAGAGCCGGGCGGGGCTTTGGCCACCAGCGAGGTCTGGTCCTGGAAGTTGGCCAGCATGCGCGTCTGCACCGCCGTCGTGTGCCTCACGTGGGGGAACCGCCTGGCCAGGTTCTCGAGCACCGCTGGCCGGATGTTGAACCGCTGCCGTCAGCGCGGCCGCCTGGCCACTTACCGAGAAGAGTTTGCCGGCCCGGTCGCGGCGAGGCCGCTCGCTTGATTCGAGCGGCTGCGCACGCACCACCGGCTCGGACGCCGGGATCTGCGGCCGCCGCCGTCCGACGTACGTCCGCGCGGCTGCTGGCGTCCAGCTGGGGCCTGCCGGGCTCGTAGAAGGGCACATTTGGGCGGCCGTTGGCCGGCCATACCGACCGCACCGGCCGCGTTCGCTGATCGCCCATCCGCGCCGGCCGACCGCGCCGCCCGTCAATGGACTGTGCCACACGGACACGCGCACGCGCGTCCAGCCTGCTGCACTCATGCTTGGGCTCGCTGGTTGGTCTGGTCGTCTCGTGTCGCGTCTGATCTGAAAATTCTCGTGATGCAGGGTAACCGTCGCCGACTTGCTTTTTTTTGCCGGCCGACCGACTCGACCGCTACCGCCGGTCAATTGCTCGCAGCCATGGAGGTCGACCCCGGAAACCCCGACAACCTCTCGGCCGCGGACTTCACGGTCGTGCGCAGCAAAAAGAACCGCCGGAAACGCAACAACAAGCTTGTGTACCAGGAGAAAACGCCGGAGGACCACGCCCAGGACATCGCCAAGAAGCAGACGATCCTGGAGCCGTCGCGGTTTGCGACCAAGATGCTCGGTACGTGTGTGGGGGAGTGCTGCTAACGCCAGCCTCGGTCGCGGCGACCATCGGCGGCCAGAAGATCAGCTCGCTGCGGTGTCTGGCCCTCGGCCGGCCGTCCGAAATCGACATCTCGCGGTTCCAGATGGCGATCCTGTTCCTGCTGGCCGACCGGCTCGACGTCCCCCGGTCTGGCATCACGCTGTGGGACCCCGACTTTGTCGAGGGCGACCTCGCTGTCTTTGCCAGGCTCGACCTCGCCGTCGTCAAGGACATCGACCTCGACCCGGCGTCCACGCTCTTCTACGTCCCCCACGGCCCAATCTTTCTCATGGACCAGCTCATGTCGATCTCGGCGCGGTGGATCCTCGGCAACGACATCATCCAGTACGAGAACAAGCTCGCCGAAGACGTCAACACAAAGTACCCGTCGCTCAAGCACGCGATCGCGCTCGCCCGCGCCAACGACGCAGACCTCCCGGCCGGCCCGGCCGAGGTCTGGGCGCGCGAGCGGTTCGACGACGCGCTCTCTACAAACACGGCCTGGTGGCTCTCGGTCAACGACCTGGCGATGCACTGGCGCCGGCGTTAGGGTTGTATTACACCTTTCATTAAATCAAACAAAATTATGGTAGCGTAGCGAAACAGATATTAGACATCGCTCTAGGATTGTGCGCCTAGGCCGCCTCGTACTTCTCCCAGTTGTCGAGAATGCTGCGGATCTTGGCCGAGCCCGTGAGGTCGTAGACCTCCTGGAAGTACTCCTTCGAGATGCTGAACGGCTTGGCCGTCAGGTTGGGGATGTACTTGCCGATCAGGTTCGCCGGCTTGACGGCCTGCTGCGGCAGCTTCTTGAGCAGGAAGCGGTTGAACGGCTTGACGCCGCTGCGCAGGTACGACGAGTGGAACGGCACCGAGATGCCCTTGAGCGGGATCGTGGCGAAACCGCGCTCCAGGTCGATCGGCTGCGGCTTGGCCTCCGACTTCTTGGCGATCTCCTCGACGATCTCCGACAGCTGCTCCTTGACCTCCTCCATCGACAGCGTGTTCATCAGCTTGTCCAGGTCAATCTTCTGGATCTTCATGAAGTTGAGCACGTTCGTCAGGGAGTCCAGCGCACGGAGATCACCCGCAGTCACGTACTGCGAGTTCTCGACGTTGTAGTTCACGATCTCCAGGAGCCACTGCGTCTGCGCCGAGATGTGGTCCACAATGTACCGCAGCGCGGCGTCGTTGAACGTCTTCGAGATACGGCTCGGGTTCACTGCGCACATGCCGTAGTTCGACCGGCCCAGCGAGTCGCGGGGGACGGCCACCTGCATCGTCATGCCACGGTAGAACACAACGTCGACCAAGCTCTCGATCGGCATAACGTCGCCCAGCGCCGCCAGCGCCGAGTACTCTCCCAGCGAGTGGCCGGCGTACGTGCAGTCCGCAGGCACCAGCCCCTTGGCCTTCATGTCCTCGAACGAAGCCTTCTCCATCAGCGTCAGCGCCGGCTGCGTGAACTGCGTGGCCGACAGCAGACCCGTCGGAGACTTGAACGTGTACGACGTCGTGGTGTCCGTGATGCCCTTGAAGATTTTCTCCGACTTGAGGTTGCCATCGGCATCCACCGACTCGAAGATCATCGACGTGTAGTTGTGGCGAATCGCCTTGCCGCGCGGGCCACCAAAGTGCACCGTGAACTCCTTCGGGTTGTTCTTCACGATGTTCACAATCGAGAAGCCGTAGTTGTTCATGAAGTGGCGGTCAGCGCGGTCCCAGACCTCACGCGCCACCGGCGACGACTCGTACAGGTCCATGCCCATGCCCTGCTCCTGCGAACCCTGGCCAGTGAAGATGTACGTCGACACCGGCTGCTCAACCTCAGCCTCGCCAATCAGGACAGGCTCCTCCGTGTCCTTGTTGTACGTCTCCACCTTGATGATCTTGCGACCAGCAATCATGCCGACGTGCTGCAGCTTGGTCTCGATGTTGTCGTTGGGCAGAACCATGCCGACGAACTGGCAGGTGAAACCACGGACCCGGTTGATGTTGTTCTCCGCAGCCCACGTCTCCACCAGGCTACGCACGGCAGCCGATGAAAACATGCCGTGCGTGATGTTGCCCTTCAAGTTCGCGTACGCCGCAAAAACGCGTGAAACGTGGATCGGGTTGTAGTCACCCGACACACGCGCGTAACCCTCGTTCGACGCCGGAGCGCGGTAAACAAGCTCCGTGCTGCCGTTCAGCGGGATGCTGTTCTCAAACAGGATCGGCTGCTCAATCGTGCTACCGTTGCGCTGCAGGTAGTCGATCACAGGGTTTCCGTGCGACTGCTCGACCTCGTAGTCGACCGAGCCCACCTGGATGACCTCCTTGGACGGCAGCTCAAGCAGAATCTGGCCAGTAGTCTTGACCGACTGGAACACCGTCTTGTTCTTGTATCTGACAGTCGTGTGCAGACGGAACGTCAGGGTCTGGCCAAGCAGCTCAATGGTAGGGTCGTTCAGCTCGAACCACTCCTTGGATCTGAGGATCGAGACATCCTTCGACGACTTGAGCGAGATCTGCATCGGCAGCTCCGACTTGTGCTGGAACGTGTTCTCGAAGTCGGTGTAGTTGCCACGGTAAAGGAACTGGCTGGTGATCTCGATAATCGGCTTGCCTTCGCTGGTGACAACACCGCTCACCTCGACCATCTTGCCAGACTCCTGGTTCAAGATCGCGTTGATCTTGGCAGTAGTCTTGGCAACCATACCCTTCTTCAGGGGCTCAGCACCAGGCAACATCTTAAACGAGTTTGACAGGTGGACCAGGCGCAGCAGGTCGCCGTCAATCTCCTTGGCGAACAGTGCCTGGATGATAGCCTTCCAGCTGACCACAATGGCGTAGTCCATAGGAGCGTAGGTAGTCTTACCAGGACGGTCAACAAAGGCCTCGCCGTTGTTGCCAACAGCGTAGACGAAGTCAGCGATGCCCTGGCCAGTGATGGAACCATCACCGCCGTCAATCTCCTGGTCGACCTTAAGGTTGTACGGGTAAGGCTCGTTGCTGCCGAACCACAGCTTCCAGTAGAACTCCTTGATGCGGAGGTTGCGACCCTCCATAACCTCGTGGATTGGCGCAAAACCGACCGCGGGGTTGTAGGTGAACTGCAGGGTCATGCCAACAGGGACACCCTCAAACGTTCTGTCGTCGTAGAGGATCATCTCGATGACATCGTCGACCTTCTTGGTGTCGATAACGACGACATCCTTGCCATTGATGGTCTCGTGCACCACAATGCGGGTCTTCTCAACGTCCTCAGGGTTGAAGATCTCAACCTTGATGCCGCTCGACGGAGCAAACACACGCTTCAGAGGGTTCGACAGGTACTTCTTGTCCTGAACAAAGATGTCCGAAGTGAACAGAGCGTGACGCCAGCCGAGCTTCTCACCACCAAGGAGACGAAGCCAGTCGTCAGCCTCAGGCAAAGGACCGCTGGAGCGGAGCTTGTAAACAGTCTTGCCAGGCTCCGACACAGCCGTGATGGACGACTGGTTCACCAGAGTCTCCTCGACTGAGACAATGTCCTTTCCGCCGAAGTACTCCGACGTGGGAATAGCGGACTCGTCGCCACCGTACACATCAGCCGTGAGAGACTTAATGTGAGCCTCGTGAATACCATCCAGAATATCCTTGATAGGCTCGTCAATGGCAGTGGTGTACTTGACGGCAACAGGTCCCTGCAGAATACAGGTACGCTGAACATCGGCACCGACAACAGCGGTCAGGTCCTCAGACTGCCACAGAGAGTCCTTCTTGAAGTAGAACTCGAAGTTGTCATCAAGAACCGGCACGAACGGCACCGGCTTCTGGCCACGTCTCATCGTCAGCATCAGGAAAAACTCCTTGTCCTGAGCATTGATCAGCTGAACCTTGGCCTCGGGGTAAGTCGACAGAACGTTCTCGATAGTCTCGAAGGGCTGATCAAGCTGAGCGTACGACTGCAGAAGCGAAGCCTTGCCCGTGGAACGAGTGAAACGCTCCTCAATACGACGGATAAAGTCGCCAGTCATGTTACGGAGCGAGGCGTCGATCCAGCGGCCCTCAGCCTTGACAAACATCAGTTCGACCAGGCGGTCGACAATCTGGCTGTAGGTCATGTCCTCGACGTCGACAGACTCGCCGTTGGCATTGCGACCGAACCAGGTCTTCTGGAAGTCGGCGTTAAGCTTCTTGATGATGTAGTCCTTCTTGGCCAGCAGAGCAGGCAGACGCTTGGCCTTGGGCAGGCTGAAGATGGTGTTGTCCATCTCCTTCCAGAAGATAACACCACGAGTGGCGATCTTGTGAATCGGTTCACCCATCTCCGACAGGACAGTGATGATACCACCCGTGGGGCGATTGTAAGTCTGCTCCCACTGAAGGTCGTCCACACCAGGCGCATCAAGGATGGCCTTCTTGGCACCAGGCGAAGTGTGAGCCTCCTTGGCGGTCATCATTCTGGAGCCAAGCATGATACCGTCAAACGGCATCGGCGGGTGGTCGTACTTCAACGCCCACTGACCCGTCAGGTATGGGTAGGTGTCCTCTGAACCACCAAATCCAGAACCGGCGACAAGAATGATGTTGGAGTAACGGCGAATCTTGCTGTACATCTGAAGCATGGGAGCGTGGAAGTCCTCAAACGAGTGATGACCACCGCCGCGACCACCAGTCCACTGAAGGATGATAGGGAAGGTCGGGTTGGCCTGAGCAATGTTGATGACCTGCTGGATAGCGTCAGTCGAACCAGGCTTCAGACCGAGGTGCTTAAGGCCGAGTTCAGTAATGTACTCGTTAGCAACCTCGATGGAAGGGACGCCGGCTCCGATAGTGAGGCCCTGGATGGGCACACCCTCCGAGCGTAGCTTCTTGATAAGAGGAATAGCCCAGTTCATGGCACGCGGGTTCACGTAGATCAGGTTGATGGTGATACCAGCACCAGGGTAGATGTCCTTCTCAATCGCCTGCAGAGCCTTGGTCATCGCCTCAGCGCTGAAGTAACCACCACCGCCCAGCTCAATGTGGTAGCCAGCGTTCATGGTCGCGGCGACGAAGTCGGCTGGGACGGTCGTCGGGGTCATACCAGGGACCATGATAGGAGCCTGACCCAAAAGTCTGGAGAACTTGGTGTCCACGAAAGTCTTCTTTCCAGCCTTCACGAGCTTAGGAGCAAACTCCTTAACCCAGTCAATAGCAAACTTGACCGCGCCCTCTTCACGGTCAAACAGCTCCGGCTTGTAGCCAAGCTCCGGAAGAGTGCCCTCAAGGGCACCAGCCAGGATAGTGCGAACACCGGTACCATCCTTATTGCGGTGGGTGAGAACACCGAGGCCGGAGACACCACCAGGACCAAAGTCCAGAATATGAGTGGCCGTGAACGAGGTCGCAATCTCCCAGTTGACCGGAAGCGAGGTCACGAGCTTGACAAGTCTGGGGACAACCTCAGAGTCCTCAACAGCCGAGGTGTCACGGATGTCGTGGCCGTCGAAGGTGTCGTAGACAGGGATAGCCAGGTCGGACGGCTTGATGACGATATCTTTGACATCCTCGAGAATAAGGCTGTAGGCGTCCTCAAGGTAAGGTGAGTGGAAAGGAGCCGTAATGGGCAGGAATCTGTTCGAGAACTTCAGCTTGCGCTGCGAGTACGGAACTCTGTTCTGCTCAAGACCAGTCGGCGCACGCGACTTGCGCAGCGACAGGTTCAGACCGTACAAGGATTGCGACGGTCCAGTAACGACCATGTTGCGTGCACCGTTGACAAGCGAGATGTATACATGCTTCTCAGTGGGCAAATGCGTGTTGGTAGCGTCAACGTGCTTCTGAACCTGCGCCCGCGTCAGGTCGCGGACAGAAAGCATAGGAGTGGGCTTTCCCTCACCCTCCTCAACCGAGTCCTGCAGAACCGTCGGGGTAAGCGAGGTTCTAGGATAGACCTGCTGTGACCGGCAACCAATCCAGAACAGAATCTGCAGAGTCTTGTCGGCGATCTCGTAGAACGACTCCCACGAGTCGGCCGCAGAAACAGCCGCGGCAGTGATGACGCCCTGTGAGTGACCGGTAGTACCTAAGCGAGAATTAGTAACTCAATTGCAATAGATCCACTGTACTGGAGCAGCGCAAGCACAGGGGTAATCACCGACTTACCAGACAGCGAAGTTCTCAGCTCGCCGGGCGTTTTGCCGAGGACAGCGCAAGTAGCCGCATAGTGAGTAAGCTGGGTCAAACCAATGAGGGGCAGACTGACGGGGGCCGACACCAGGTAGTCGAGATCAGGCGTCGACTCAGGCTCGCCGAGCCAACGCATGACATCAAGGCCATTCGAGTAAACCTTAGCAGTCCGCTCGTCCTTGGCAAGAACAGTAAGCTTGGATGCACAGAACTGGACAAACTCCGAGACGAGGCCGTTGTACAGCGAGTAGACCTCACGGAGCTCGTCAAAGTACTCCTCGATGTTTCCCTGGCCACCGAAGATAGCGTATACCGAGGCATTGCCTTCGGCAACGGTTCTGAACAAGGCCGACTCGTGGGCCTTAATAGGTCTGTTGGCGGCTAACCGCGCAGCGTAGTACGCTCTGATGACATTTTGGCGGTTGCCAGTGAGGCCCGGCAGCGATGCTGCCAGGACGTGAACTTCGTTACCGCGCAGGCACTGCGCCTCGAAATCTTTCAGGACGACAGTCAGGACGTCGTCGTAGTGAGTCGGGTTCAGTTCGACCTGTTTAACAATGAACTCCAAGAAACGAGCAACCAGCTCAGCGGTGGAAGCCGGGATTTCCGGGTCCTCGATTTCCTCTGCGTCGGCCGCCGGCGCCGGCGGCAGCGTGCTGAGAAACTGGTCGCGGAGCTGCATCGTGGACACATACATCGTGCTCGACACGAAGAAAGGGTGCTCCAGCGATCCAAACGACACCGTCAGCGGCCGCAGCGACGACGCCGAGTGTGGAGTGACCGCACCAGTCTCAGATCCTCCGTACATCGTGTTTTGAGAATGAACTATGTCGCGAGTATGAGAGGGAGGGTGTGCACGGGGGAACTGGTGAAGGAATTGTGGAACGGAAAAAAGGGAAGGAAGGAAGGGAAGAAAAGCGGAAGAATGGCGGAAGAAAAGAGAATTCGGATCGCAGACAACAGCTGGAGAGTGATCGTAGGGCCTGGAAAGCGAGTATCAAGCAGAGCTCCGGAGTCTAAAAAAATTACGGCCGTCGCGATTGTTGGAAGGCGTGTCTAATCAGGGTAAAGTTTAATTGTTCCCCGAAATGTGCAAACCGGTTTACTAGCCACAGCACTCTTTTGGTGAAACTCTCTTTGGGTCCGTATAGGTCCGGCTAGGACCACCCCAACTACGACCTTTCGCTGACTGTGTCCGCTGCAGGTCCGCCTGGGTCCAGGACTCCCAACGCTGCTTGCTACATACTTGCATGCATCGATGCCGCCTTAACGCATATTGGGGCACAAGTCTCTCCGGACGGCGAATAGCTGCCATTCTAAAACAATCCGGACACAGTACTCAAAAGCATTAGCTCTCAACATGTCATGCAGCTACCAGCTGCATCGCGCAGACCGCCGGCGCTGCCGTCTGAAGTCGGGTGCCTGCGCATATGTTTCACGCAGAGAGACACTTATGTGCATTACCCCAACACAACACAACAAAATATGCGAGCCGTTCCTTTATCACGTGACTGAACTCTATTGCGCCCCCGGTCCTCCATGCCGGGCCTTCGCCTCAGGGGCGCCCCAACGACGCGGTGACCCAAGCTGGTGGCAGTGCTTCGCACGGCTTCCACGCCGGCGGCGACTGTCTAACGTTATCTAATCGTGGCCACTGCGCCCGGTTGTTTGGACCCTCTGTTGAGCACTGTCTTGAATACACGACGGAGCAAGCCCGGAGCATTGCAACGGTGTGCGTGGCGAGTTTCCTAGCCATGCTTGTCGACGGCCGCCCGAGCAACGGCCGCTTTACGCGCACGCGCTCGTCGGCGTCCGCCCGGTCAACCGGATCAACGCTGACCCCCGCACGCAGCTAAATCGGCCAGACTCCGGCGTTTTGCCAGCCCAACAGCTATCCGGACGTAGTGGCCTCAAGCTGCAGAAGACCTTACACTCCCCATCAATGCGGCCTACGCGATTGAGTCAGCTTCGGCTCCGTTTGTTTGGGCTGTTCCTGGTCTACACATACACCATTCTGACGGTTATCTGCGGCTGTCGTAATTATGGCCTGTCCTGGACTTCGGCACCAGCCCCTGCTCGATAAAAAAAAATATTGCACTCATGACGCGCGAAAGCCCCAGCGTGCAGGTACCCCATCGTCCAACATGCCCCAGTGCATAAATTGGATACCGCACAGCGGTCCCCAGAATAATGCAGTGTTGCATGCATCTACTTAGTATCAGCCGCCCAGTACCGCCCGTTATGACGCGTCGTCACGCTGATTGCAAGCGGACGTGTCGGTAAAAGTGTCCGCTACTGGATTTAAGATCTTGTCGATCTACACAATAGCCGCACAAACTGTAGCAGAGGGGCCAGCTGATAGCAAACAAACCGCGCCCTGTTCGTGTTGGGCGTGCGGCAGTCTCGCGTCAGTCCCAACCTCGGCACCTGGTCCACCACAACGGTGCCGGAGTGCCAAGACCACCTATCAAACAATGCTGATTCCGCTCAGTAGGATCAGGCCAGCATATAGGTTTGGGGCATGCAGGCAGTGACTACCATTAAAGGCTGGTTGAGCGGTCACTCTCGGCCATTCTGTTTTGCGGACAATTATACATGCGAATTTTAGTCCAATGATTTACACGCAATTGAGCTGACAGGATGATGTCTATTAGTGCTGTGCGATGGCAGCATTGTATCGTGATCGGCACAGCCGGTGCCTGTGGCGTACTATCTACAACGACATGAGCGCGGCTGCATCGCCGTAACGATCTACAGGTATACGGCCAGGTCCAGTAATTGATCCAAGGTTCGCGCGCCGCCACCTCCTAGCTAGAAGCAAGTTCACTGTGCCGGCGTGTGCGGTCCGAGGGTGGACGAGACTGTGGCTGCGTAGCCCGCACGGTCGCCGACTACTGACCGGCGGATGACCGGAGCCGCAGCATGCTGGGGCACAATCACGACACATCGATGGCTATTAACAGACATGACCGGCATCGATTTGGCGCCCCTCTTCACGGAAGACATGCATTTTGTGGCTGTCAATACTGGTGCTCGTGTGCGGCCAGACAAATCTTACTATCTCCTCACGCGCTGACACCAAGTTGCCCCAACGGTAGCTCGTGGGGACCCAGTGAGAAAAGGGCCTTTACGAAATTATCCGTGCCGACCACACGCACTCGGTCCCGGAACGTGTCCGAGTCCGCTCCGGCCCTGACCCTTGCAAGTTTGTCAAAGTGCCCCGGTGTCACTCCGCGCTGGTCGGGCACTTTGGGGTTCCGCCTGCGTCCGATCTCAGGTCTATGCCTATTTCATGTATTCCATACGTGTTACCATAACTAAGCTAACCACTGCGGGAAAAAAACCACGTAGCCAACTGCGTTGCCTTGCTTGGTTTGAGCGGATCGTCGCTTTTCCACTTGCAGTGTGCTCGCACATCTGTATTTGTTGAATACAAATTGTGCAAGGCGAAGTAGAATGGTTAGAGTTGGTAGCGCCCCGGCTAGTCCAAACGCCGTTAGGTGTGTGGCTATACGTACTTGCGTACACCGTCTACTGCTCGGGCGAGCGACACACCCGGAACGGTAAAGTAAATTTTCTCCGATGGTACCCCAAAAAAAGGCTGAGGCGTATATACCAGGCGAATCACGTATTTGCTAATAAAATTGTATGTGTGCACTGCCACATGCAGGTACTCTGAGTCTACAATTTTTGAGGCGTTTGGGTCACCAGCAGCGGACCTGACAGGACCTCGCCAATGCACCAAGAATCCCACCAAAATCAACCCAAAAAATCCAACCCAATTTACTAATACTTACGACAAAAAATAATAATTGTGAACCCAAGCAACTGATCTTCGGCAGTTTGCTTGTCTATCTGCTTTGCGCTTCCGCTTCCGCGCCGGTTCCTTTTCTTACTTCCCTTCCCTCCTCTCTTTTATTTTTTCGGTTGCTCAAAAGCTCTTCATCTCCTATATTCCCGTGTGCCCTCCTGCTCCCTCTTCCTCCTCCGTCTATCACGCACAGTATTGATCATGCGTCCCGAAACTGAGCAGGAATTGGCTCACATCCTCCTCATCGAGCTTTTGGCCTACCAATTTGCCTCGCCTGTGCGCTGGATCGAGACGCAGGATGTCATTCTTCAGGAGTTCAAGTCGGAGCGATTAGTCGAGATTGGCCCTTCGCCGACGCTCGCGGGCATGGCCCAGCGGACCCTGAAGGCCAAGTACGAAGCCTATGACGCTGCTCTGAGTCTACAGCGTCAGGTTCTGTGCTATTCCAAGGATGCAAAGGAAATCTACTACACAGCTGAGCCCGCCGCTGAGGCGGCTCCGGCCGCAACCGAGGCCGCCCCTGCCGCTGCTGCTACCGCTGCTGCTGCTGCCGCCCCGGTCGCGGCCGCCCCGGCGCCCTCGGGTCCGGTCGAGCAGATGGCTGATGAGCCCGTAAAGGCTGTCACCGTCGTTCAAGTCATTGTTGCACAGAAGCTGAAGAAGCCCATGGACCAGGTGCCGCTCACAAAGGCCATCAAGGATCTGGTAGGCGGCAAGTCTACTCTCCAGAATGAGATCCTCGGTGATCTTGGCAAGGAGTTCGGTTCGACCCCCGAGAAGCCCGAAGAGACCCCGCTCGATGACCTGGGAGCGGCCATCCAGAGCAACAATTTTAATGGCCAGCTCGGCAAGCACTCGACCTCGCTTGTGGGTCGTCTCATCTCATCCAAGATGCCGGGTGGTTTCAACATGACGTCGGCCCGGAAATACCTGCAGGACAGATACGGTCTGGGACCTGGCCGCCAGGACGCGGTTCTGTTGCTTGCAGTCACTGCTGAGCCCGCGGCTCGTCTGCCCTCGGACGTCGAGGCCAAGGCCTACCTCGACAGCATGGCTACCAAGTACGCTGCTACTGCTGGCATTTCGCTTTCCGCCGGTGCCTCCTCGGGTGGCTCAGGTGGCTCGGGTGGTGTTGCTATCGACTCGGCTGCGTTTGAGGAGCTCACCAAGGATCAGACCAACCTGGTCAAGCAGCAGATGGAGCTCTTTGCTCGCTACCTGAAGGTCGACTTGCGTTCGGGAGACAAGTCGTTCGTCAAGGAGCAGGACGTCTCTGCTGCCCTGCAGGCCCAGCTGGACCTGTGGGTTGCTGAGCACGGCGACATCTACGCCGCTGGCATTGCCCCGGTTTTCTCGCCCCTTAAGGCGCGTGTTTACGACTCGTCGTGGAACTGGGCTAGACAAGATGCCCTCTCCATGTACTACGATATCATCTTCGGCAAGCTCTCGGTCATCGACCGTGAGATCGTGTCTCAGTGCATTTTGCTCATGAACAGATCCAACCCGACTCTGTTGGAGTTCATGCAGTACCACATCGACCACTGCCCCGACGCTCGCGGTGGCACCTACACTCTGGCCAAGCAGCTCGGTCAGCAGCTCATCAACAACTGCAAGGACGCCCTCGGAGTCGAGCCTGTTTACAAAGATGTCATGTACCCGACCGCCCCTCAGACGAAGATCGATGAGGCCGGCAACATCAAGGTTGAGGAGGTCATCCGGCCATCGGTCCGCAAGCTTGAGCAATACGTCAAGCAGATGGCCGGTGGTGGCAAGATTACCGAGAACAGAAGCCGCACGAAGCTTCACTCGGACCTGAGCAAGATCTACAAGATTATCCGCCAGCAGCAGAAGCTCAGCAAGACATCCAAGCTGCAGATCAAGACCCTGTATGAGGATGTCATCCAGTCGCTGAGCTTCGGCAACGTCTCGGAGAATGTCTCGTCTTCGCCGAAGCGTTCGAAGAAGCACGGCAAGGTCGTGAAGAAGTACACTGAGACTATTCCCTTCCTGCACCTCAAGAAGGAGGAGGCGCACGGATGGGAGTACAACCATGCTCTGACTAGCACGTACCTTGACTGCCTCGAGCAGGCGGCCAAGTCTGGTGTTAGCTTCAAGGACAAGTACGCCCTGATGACAGGTGTCGGCGCCGGCTCGATCGGTGCCGCTGTCCTGCAGGGTCTGCTTTCGGGCGGTGCTAAGGTTGTCGTGACCACCTCTCGCTACTCCAAGGAGGTCACGGAGTACTACCAGGCCATCTATACGAAGTACGGTGCCACTGGCTCAACTCTGATTGTCGTTCCTTTCAACCAGGGTTCGAAGCAGGACGTTGATGCGCTGATCAACTACATCTATGGCAATGGCAAGGAGGAGCTAGGATGGGACCTCGACTACATCATTCCTTTCGCGGCTATCCCCGAGAATGGCCGTGAGATCGACAACATCGACTCGAAGTCCGAGCTTGCTCACCGTATCATGTTGACCAACCTTCTCAGAATGCTTGGTGCTGTCAAGACTCAGAAGGCAGCCCATGGCTATGAGACTCGTCCGGCACAGGTCATCCTGCCGATGTCGCCGAACCACGGTCTGTTCGGCTCTGACGGTCTGTACTCAGAGTCGAAGATTGGTCTCGAGACTCTGTTCAAGAGATGGTACTCTGAGTCGTGGGGCTCGTTCCTTACTATCTGCGGTACCATTATCGGCTGGACTCGTGGCACTGGTCTCATGAACCAGAACAACCTTATTGCTGAGGGCATTGAGAAGCTTGGTGTCCGTACCTTCTCTCAGCAGGAGATGGCCTTCAACATCCTTGGTCTGATGTCGCCTGCCATCGTCAACCTGTGCCAGATGGAGCCCGTCTGGGCTGACCTGAACGGCGGCATGCAGTACATTCCCAACCTGAAGGACATCTCGACTAGCATCCGCAAGGAGCTGCTCGAGACCTCGGAGATTCGCCGCGCTGTTGCCGCGGAAACCGCTATCGAGTTTCAGGTTGTGAACGGCGCTGAGGCTGAGCGTCTGCACAAGAAGGTTACCGTGCAGCCGCGTGCGAACTTGAAGTTCGAGTTCCCGACTCTGCGTGACTACAACGAGTTTGAGGCTCTCTCGGACCTGCGCGGCATGGTCGACCTCGAGAAGGTCGTTGTCGTGACTGGTTTCGCCGAGGTCGGTCCCTGGGGTAACTCGCGTACCCGTTGGGAGATGGAGGCCTTTGGCTCGTTCTCGCTCGAGGGATGCATCGAGATGGCCTGGATTATGGGTCTGATCAAGCACCACAACGGCCAGCTCAAGGGCAAGATGTACTCGGGCTGGGTTGACACCAAGACTGGCGACGCTGTCGACGACGTTGATGTCAAGGCCAAGTACGAGAAGCACATCCTTGAGCACTCGGGTATCCGCCTCATTGAGTCGGAACTGTTCAACGGCTATGACCCTACCAAGAAGCAGCTGCTTCAGGAGGTCATTGTCGAGCACGACCTCGAGCCGTTCGAGGCCTCGAAGGAGACCGCCCAGGAGTTCCTGCGTGAGCAGGGCGACAAGGTCGAGATCTTCGAGATCCCCGAGAGCGGTCAGTGGACTGTGCGCTTCCTCAAGGGTGCCACGCTCTACATCCCGAAGGCGATGAAGTTTGACCGCCTGGTGGCTGGACAGATCCCGACTGGCTGGGACGCCCGCCGCTACGGTATCGACGAGGGCACGATCAACCAGGTTGACCCCATCACCTTGTACGTGCTCGTGTGTACCGTGGAGACTCTACTGGCGGCCGGTGTCACCGATCCCTATGAGTTCTACAAGTACATTCACGTCTCGGAGCTCGGAAACTGCACCGGTTCCGGTGTCGGTGGCCAGAGCGCTCTGCGTGGCATGTACAAGGACCGCTTCATGGACAAGCCGGTGCAGAAGGATATTCTGCAGGAGTCGTTCGTTAACACGATGTCGGCTTGGGTCAACATGCTGCTGCTGTCGTCGTCGGGTCCGATCAAGACTCCCGTCGGTGCGTGTGCGACGTCGATCGAGTCGGTCGACATCGGTTACGAGACCATCATCATGGGCAAGGCCAAGGTGTGTCTGGTTGGTGGCTACGACGATTTCCAGGAGGAGGGATCGAACGAGTTCGCCAACATGAAGGCCACGAGCAACTCCGAGGAGGAGGCTGCTCACGGTCGCACTCCCGGCGAGATGTCGCGTCCGACGACGACGACGCGTGCCGGTTTCATGGAGTCGCAGGGCGCTGGTATTCAGCTGATCATGACTGCCAAGCTCGCGCTCGACATGGGTGTTCCGATCTACGGTATCGTCGGCATGACGTCGACTGCTACCGACAAGATCGGCCGGTCGGTGCCGGCTCCTGGTCGTGGTATTCTGACCACGGCGCGCGAGAACAACGCCAACAAGTTCCCGTCGCCGCTGCTTGACATCAAGTACCGTCGCCGCCAGCTGGAGCAGCGCAAGAAGCAGATCCGCGAGTGGACTGAGTCTGAGCTGATGTATCTGCAGGAGGAGGTGACGGCGATGAAGTCGCAGTACAAGGAGGAGTTCGACGAGAAGGAGTACCTGAAGGAGCGCATTGCGCACCTGGACGACGAGGCCGCCCGCCAGGAGAAGGAGGCTCTTGGTCTGTGGGGCAACGAGTTCTACAAGAAGGACCCGAGAATCTCGCCGATCCGCGGTGCGCTCGCCGTGTGGAACCTGACGGTCGACGACCTCGGCGTGGCGTCGTTCCACGGCACGTCGACGATGGCCAACGACAAGAACGAGTCGCTGACGCTGTCGTCGATGATGGAGCACCTGGGCCGCACGCGCGGCAACCCGCTGCTGGGCGTGTTCCAGAAGTACCTGACCGGTCACCCGAAGGGTGCTGCCGGCGCGTGGATGCTGAACGGTGCGCTGCAGATCCTCAACACCGGCATCGTGCCCGGCAACCGCAATGCGGACAACGTCGACAAGAACCTGGAGCAGTTCGACTACATCCTGTACCCCAGCCGCAGCATCCAGACGGACGGTATCAAGGCCGTGTCGGTGACGTCGTTCGGTTTCGGCCAGAAGGGCGCGCAGGCGATCGTGATCAACTCGGACTACCTGTTTGCCACGCTCGACAAGGCCACGTACGAGAGCTACAAGGCGCGCGTGGAGACGCGTTACCACAAGGCGTACCGGTACACGCACAACGCGATGGCCACCAACACGATGTTCGTGGCCAAGAACGACCCGCCCTACACCAAGGAGCAGGAGGGCGTTGTGTACCTGGACCCGCTGATGCGCACGTCGGTCGACAAGAAGACCAACACGTACGCGTACCTGGACAAGCCCGCGGCTGCGCAGACGCCGGCCGAGAAGCAGACCGAGGAGGTGCTGTCGAAGATGGTGTCGACCGTGACTGCGCCGGGCGGGTCGAACGTCGGCGTCGACGTCGAGTCGCTCGAGGCGATCAACATCGACAACCAGACGTTCCTGGACCGCAACTTCACCGCGGCCGAGCAGGAGTACTGCCTGAAGGCGGCCGACCCCAAGGCGTCGTTCTGCGGCACCTGGTCGGCCAAGGAGGCTGTGTTCAAGGCTCTGGGCGTGTCGAGCAAGGGTGCCGGCGCGCCGCTCAAGTCGATCGAGATCGTGCGCTCGTCGGCCACCGGCGCGCCCCAGGTCGTCCTGCACGGCGACGCCAAGGACGCCGCCGACAACGCCAGCGTCAAGGAGGTCAAGGTCAGCATCAGCCACAGCGAGTTCCAGGCGGTCGCCGTCGCGATTGCGGAGTACTAAGTGCTCGATGGCAGGAGAGGAAAAACCACAGGGTGGATGTAACAGCTAATGATCCTTTAATTTTGTCCCTTTTTTTGGTACCCGGTGCCAATGTAGGTTGTACTTTGTAATTGCTTCACATTCTTTATATATACGTCTAGCCAATCTATATATTATATACAAACATTCACGGCCAGTCTGTGCCGAGCAGCTCGCCGACCAGCTTGCGCTGCCGCCGGTCGGCGATGTCGGACAGCCGGACGAGGACGCCGGCGGCCAGCGACCGCGTGTTCTCGTCGGGGATGGCTTCCCAGGTCTGGCCGAGGTAGTTGCGCATGTCGACGAGCTGGCGCGGCCACGTGTCGACGAGAAAGTCCTCGGACGTGACGTTGAGGATGACCACGACGGCCATGAGGACCGCGTCGAGGATCGACGCGTCGCCAGAGCCGCCGGCCAGCGACGTCCGCGAGACCGACCCGAGCACTATCCGCCAGAGCTCGTCCGTCATGTCGCGCTGGTCTGGAGACAGCACGCCGGTGGCGTGGACAATCATGGCCAGGGTGCGCACGTAGTGGCCGCGCAGGATGTCGCCGGTCGAGTACGGCACGTTGCAGAGCGGCCCGTACTGCGCGGCCAGCGGAAGGAAGACGTCGGCGGCGACGACCTTGGCGTACGCGATCTTCTCGTCCGAAGCCGTGCGGCCGTTGTCGTACTTGGCCAGGAGCTTGTTGGTCGCGGCCGACGTCGTCTGCAGCCGCTTGGACATCCACAGCACCCGCCCGGCGGCAGGCGCCGAGACAGCGCTGCTGGCGGGCTCCAGGGCCGTGGAGGAGCCCAGGAACTGCTCGGCGCGGTCGGTGATGGAGGCCAGAGCGGTCGCGTGCAGCCGTTTGATGTCGTTGGAGCCGGCGTCGGCGAGCCAGCGGCCACGCACGTCTTCGGGCAGCTGCTGGGACGGAAACGACGTCGAGAGGTCGACGGCGGTGTCGAGCGCGTCGCCGGCGTCGAACGAGAGGCCGGCCGCCGAGATCGCCGAGAGCACGAGCAGTTTCTGCTGGAGCGAGAGGTCGCCGACGGTGGCCGCGCGGGCCAAGAGCGGCCCGACAACGTCCGGCGCGGCCAGCAGAAGCGCCGCCATGGCGCGCGTCTTGAGCAGGTCAAAGTCTGCCATCTCGTACTTGTCGTGGAGGCCGGCCAGGACGCCCGCGAGCTGGGCAGCGGCCGCCCGGACCTCGGAGCCGTAGCCGCGTTTGCGGGCGATCAGCGGCGCCGCGTGCGTCAGCGCCAGTTTCTGCTTCTCGAACGACTGGTCGTCGGTCAGGTACGCCACAAGCTCGCGCACGTAGACGGGCACGGTGGGCCGGTTGCGGGAGATGGCTGTGGGGTCGTCGTCCGAGTCCTCCGAGTCGTCGAGCGTGAACGGCACAAAGTCGTCCTCCTCGTCCGAGTCGTCGCTGTCGTGGGGCGCGGCGGGCAGCGCGGCCGGGCGCGCAGGCCGGGCGAGCGCGACGGCCGGCGCGGGCGCGGGCTTGATGCTGAGCGCGGCAAAGTCGTCGTGCGGCTCGTCGCGGACGGCAGCCAGCGCCCGCCAGCGCTCGAGCTCGTCCGACGCGTCGAACGCCAGCGGCGGGCCGCCCGCGCGCGCGCTGACGGCCTCGGCCACGGCCATGCCCATCGTGCGCACGCGCGCGGACGCGGTCTCGAGGTGGTTTGAGACGGCCGCCAGGTAGACGGCCGAGTGCGCGAGCGCGGCCACGGCGGCGTCGCTGCGCCGCGCCAGCAGCAGCAGCAGCGCCTCGGTCTGGGCGTCTTTGCGGGGCAGCGGCGTCGTGCGCACGGCCAGCTTGTCGGCCCACGGCACAAAGATGCGGTCAAAGGTGGAGTCGTGCCAGCCGCGGCCGGCAGCGACGGCCACCAGCACCCGGCGGACTGCCGGGCCGCCCGACCCGGCCAGCAGCTGGCGCACGACCGCGTCCCGGTGCAGCACAAACCCGTCGAGCAGGAACGCGGCCGCCGAGATCTGCCGGGCGGACGCGGTGGCGGCCAGAAGGTCGTCGTCCAGAAACCGCACCAGCGCCGTCGTCAGCGCCATATCCTCGGCCAGCGTCAGCTCGCGCGACACCGCCTGCAGCCGGGCGACGGCCGCCGGCGTGGCCAGCAGCGGCCGCAGCAGGTCGCGCGGTGCGCCGAGGTGCAGCGCGCGCGCTGTCAGTCGCGCAAGGTCCGGCAGCGGCACCGCCGCGACCGCGATCTCGGCCGCCAGGAACCGGGCGTATGCCGCGCCGTCGCCGGTCCACGCCCACGTGCCGCCGCCGACGGCCGCGCACGCCTCGGCCGCGGCCGCCAGCAGCCGGCCGCCGCCCAAGAGCGCGATGGCGTCTCTCCAGCGGGCGCCGTTGCCGCCGCACTGCGTGTGCACTTTGGCCACGATCCCCGGCCGCAGCACGGCCGCCAGCAGCCGCAGCAGCGGCTTACCGCGGGCCGGCGCGCTGCGCAGCTGCACGGCGATCCCGTTGAGCCCGGTCACCGACGCCAGCGCGGCCAGAACGAGCTCCAGGACCGTGGCGCCGTCTGCCGTCCAAAGGGCGTCCGAGAAGTCCGGCACCGTGTGCGTGAGCACGGCGGCCACCACAGCCGCCGACGCCGGTCCCGGCGCTGTCTCGCGCTTCAGCGTGGCCGCAGCCACTGCCAGCGAAGGCTGCGATTTCAGGATCGAGGCCGCATTCTCGCCCGAGGCTTTCTCGACGTCTGCACCAGCCATCTGATCCGGGCCGTCGGCGATCCGGGCCATCGGCGATCCGGACTGCGGACTGTTGCGCCGGTCTGGTGCCGTCGCGTATGTCTCAGCTGCCGAGCGGAGTCGGTGATTCGGTCTGTCGAGTCGACTCTTCGTGGCTTCGCAATAAACTCGATTTCCGTACTTAGCATTTTTGTCCACGCGACGCACTAGTCCCCTCATCACGGTCGCAGTCTCGGCCCCGGGTCTCACTGGGTGTCGTCACGGTCTCACCGGGTCACCGGGCGCGGTCTCACCGGGCCACCGGCCCGACGGTCTCGCAGCTGTCGCCGGCCAGCTTTGCTGCGCCGGAGCGGGGGTCGGGTAGCTGTTGCGCCGCACGTCGTGCGGCTCATAACCGCCCCTGCTCTCACGCCCGCGAACCTCAGCCAGAGGCGCGCGACAGGCGCGCGGCGCCCGCAGGACAGCGTACTCGACGGAGTCGCCGCCTGAGGCTTGTTCACAGCCGTTGGCGAGCCTCCGGCGGCGACTCCGTCGAGGGTAGCTGCCTTCGGCAGGAGCCGCACAGCGTGCGGCATATAGCCGCACGGACCCCAGGCTGTTGCCGCCAGCCCATTCTCGACCTGCCCGCAGGGCAGCCACCCTCGACGGAGTCGCCGCCGGAGGCTCGATGCGTGGCCGGTGGGCGAGCCTCCGGCGGCGACTCCGTCGAGGGTAGCTGCCTCCGGCAGAGAGCCGCACGGCGTGCGGCATATAGCCGCACGGACCCCAGGCCGTTGCCGCCAGCCCATTGTCGACCTGCCCGCGGGGCAGCCACCCTCGACGGAGTCGCCGCCGGAGGCTCGATGCGCGGCCGGCGGGCGAGCCGCCCGCGGGGGGGGGCCCGGGGGGCGGCGCGGGAGGCGCGCTCGGGGCGCGCCGGAGCCGGAAAACCCGCGCGGGGGCCGGCGGGGGGGGGGGGGGCCCCCAACAGCCCCCGGCGCCCCCCGGGGGCCCCCCCCCCCCCCCCCCCCCCCCCCCCCCGGCCCCCCCCCCCCCCGCGGGCCCCCCCGCCGGAGGCTCGCGCACCGCCACAGCAGCCTCCGGCGGCGACTCCGTCGAGGGGGGCTGCCCTGCGGGCAGTCGGCGCGCACCCAAGCCGCACTCCGTGCGGCTCACGTTACACCACCCACGCCCGCCGCAGGCCGGCCGCCTTCCGTAGACTCGCCGCCCACCCCGCCCCGGCCCACGCCCTGCGCCAGCGCTACGGGCGTCCGCCGCGTGCCTTGTCCAGCAGGCGCGCGAGCCGGGTGGGCGCGGCGTGGCGGCCGCCGTCCGCCTGGTGCTTGCGGATCTTGGCGAGACGCCACTCCTGGCCGTCAGCCGCCGACTGCGCCTCGCGCTCGGTCTTTTTGGCGGTGCGCAGGGAGCGGCGCAGCTGCTGGTTGCGCGCGTACGGGTCTTCCCAGTGCTTGCGGTTGTGCTCGTAGAGCTCGGCCAGCCGCTCGGAGCGCGCGGCCTGGTCGCGCTTGTCGGCCGCGGCCTTCTCGACGCTCGCAAACGCGTCCGGCGCCACGGCCTCGCCCGTGGCCGGGTCGATCTCCGGCGCGCGCGCGTGCAGGGACTCGACCTTGATGGCGCCGATCTTGTCGCCGTCGTAGTCAACGACCTTGGCGCGCGCGCCCGACACCACCCTGTACCGGGTGTTCTGCGGGTCGGTCTCGATCTCGTAGTGGTTCGCGCAGAGGTGGCATTTCATGCGGAACCGGAAGATCGGCGTCGAGAAGTACGCGCCCACCTTGGACTTCTCGGCGTTGAAGCGGGTGCCCTGGGCGACCAGCGCGGCGCACTGGTCGCACCAGACGTCGAACGGCAGCTCGAAGCGGGTCTAGGTCAGCGGCGCGGCGGGCGGACGTACGATCAGGATCCTGCGTCAGCGGGCCCGGCGGCGACTTACCCATCCTTGAGCTTGGACGCGCGGCTGCCGAGGGCATGGTGCTTGCCGGCGAGCTTGTTGACGCTGGTCTTGCCGTCGTAGTCGGGGGGGTAGTACTTGTTGAAGCCTGGGTCAGCGGGCCCGGCGGCGACGTACCTTGCATTGGGGGCCGGGGAGGGAGCGGGCGCCGGACGACGGCGGCGCGCGCCGCACGCCGTGCGGCGGCGGCAGCCCGGCCGGGTAAGCGCCGCACGCCGTGCGGCGCGCATCCTCAAAACGCCGCCCGCCGGCCCCCGTCCCCATGGCGCCCCCCGACAAGAGCGCGTCCGCGCCGGTGTGCATGTTCTTCCGCTCGACCAATGGTAAGGCCCGGCCGGCGCCGCTGACCCAGGCTGCCGCAACGGCGACCAGTGCCCGTACGTCCACGTCCAGGACGGCTCGGCCATCGGCCAGCTGGAGCAGCTCGGGCTCTCGCCCGAGCGCCAGCGCGTCAACCAGGCCGCCGCGTCGCGCGCCGTGCCGCGGCCGCGGCCGCAGACCGCGCAGCCGGCCCGCCAGGCCGAGCTCGGCCAGCTCCAGCGCCGGTACCCGAAAGCGCGGCTCGACGGCCACGCCCTGCACATCGACATGGCGCCGTCCGATCCGGACTTTCCGTTCGACATCTCGGTCCTGCGCTTCGCGCTGACCGTGCCCGAGGACTACCCGGCCACGGCGCCGCGGATCCGCGTCACCAACACCGACATTCCGCGCGGATTCGCTGTCAACGTCGAGAACGGGTTCCGCAGCCAGATCGCCGACCCCGGCCTCGGCAAGCTCACGCTGCTCAAGATGGTCGCCCAGCTCGACCGCCGGCTCGAGGAGTTCCTGAAGGAGGAGCGGCGCGAGACGATCAAGATCGCGAACGCGCGGGCGGCGACGGCGGCGCCGCCGCCGGCCGCGCCGCCGGCCGAGACTGCGCCGGCACCGGCGCCGACCGCGCCTGCGCCGCCCACCGCCGACCGCTGGGCCACCACGCGCGAGTTTGTGCCCTCGGCCGCCCCGGCGCCCCGCTACTCGGCCCAGCAGCTCGCCCTGGCCGCCGAGGCCCGCCGCGCCCAGATCAGGCAGCTGCAGGTCCGGCTACGGTCGACTCGCCTCGTCCGCGACGCCGCCGAGGGATCGTACTACTCGGTGCCGCTGCAGCCGGCCGCGGCCGGCGTGCCCAGCAGCCTGCGCGACCTGGGCGCGGTCACGCTGTTTGTGCCGGCCGCGTACAACCTCGAGCCATGCACGGTCCAGCTGGACGCCGACTCCACCGAGGCCACGTAAGTACCGCCGCCACCGCACTGACCGCAGTAACGTCGAGATCAACTTCCTGGCGCGGTCATCGGCGCACCTGGACCACACGCTGCTGGCGCACCTCAACTACCTGGCCCAGTTTCTGGGCTATTTGTCTGACGAGCACACGGCGGTGCCGGCGCCGGCCAAGTCCGAGCCCGAGCCCGCCGAGGCCGGCGCCGCCGCCGAGGCCGCCGAGGCCGTGGCGGCCGCCGAGACGGTCGCGCCGGCCGCGCCGTACAGCCGGCCGCCCGAGTGGGACGCCGTCGAGGACGAGTCCGAGTCCGAGTCCGAGGGCGAGTCCGAGACCGAGTCCGAGTCCAGGCCCGAGTCCGAGTCCAGGACCGAGTCCGGGACCGAGCCGCCGGCCCAGCCGGCCCCCGCCGCCGAGCCCGCGCCCGAAATGCAGTCCGGCACCTCCGTCAACTTCCCCGGCATCGACCTGCAGGGCGTGGCCGTCCTCGAGGTGGTGTCGCTGAATCTGGTGATGAAATGCGCGTCGTGCAAGTCGACCATGACGGACTTTCGCGCTCTCCGGCCGGACGGCACGGTCCGCACAGCCGCGTGCCCCAAGTGCCGCAGCATGCAGGCGGTCGTGTTCCGCAAGGACACGATCGTCGAGAACGCGCGGTCCCGCGCGGGCTGGCTGAACCTCCAGGGAGCCGTGCCCTTCGACGTGCTGCCGTCGGCCTACGCCCTCACGTGCGCCCGCTGCCTCACGGACGAGGACGAGCACGGCCACGCGCCCGAGCCCACAGTGCTCTCCGGCCTCGGCCTGGCCCAGGTCATGACCACCAACTGCCGGCACTGCCACGCGCGCATGTCCGTCCGGCTGCCGCAGCCCAAGTTCACCAAGATCTCGGACGACGGCATCGACGGCGCCGCGCTGCCCACGCGCGTCCGGCGGCCGCGCGAGAGCCTGGGCATCGTCGTCGGCACCGCGCTGCCCGACAACGGCGCGTGCAAGCACTACCGCAAGTCCACGCGGTGGTTCCGGTTCTCGTGCTGCCAGAAGGTCTTTGCGTGCGACCGCTGCCACAACGCGCAGTCGGACCACGCGGACGAGCACGCCAACCGCATGATCTGCGGCATGTGCTCGCGCGAGCAGAACTACGCGCCCGAGACGTGCGCCTACTGCCGGCACGCGTTCTTCCGCAAGCGCACCGGGTTCTGGGAGGGCGGCCGCGGAACACGTGACCGCGTCGCCATGAGCCGCAAGGACCCCCGCAAGTACAAGCGCCGCACTTAGTATATACATCAGAGCCGGGCCAGCACGGCCGCCGCAATGTCCCTGTAGACCTGCGCGAAGCCGGCGGCACGGTCCGCGAGCACCGCCGGCTGGCCGCTGTCGGACAGCCGCGAGATCGCGGCGTGGAGCGGCACGGAGCCGAGCACGTCCAGGCCGAGCCGGCCGGCCTCGCGCTGCACGTTGTCGCGGCCGAAGACGTGCTCCTCGTGGCCGCAGTTCGAGCACACGTACATGCTCATGTTCTCGACCATGCCCAGGATCGGCACGCCGACCTTGCGGAACATGTTGGTGCCCTTGACGGCGTCGAGCAGCGCCACGTCCTGTGGCGTCGACACGATCACCGCGCCGTCGACGACCACCTGCTGCGTGATCGTCAGCTGCACGTCGCCGGTGCCCGGCGGCATGTCCAGCACGAGCACGTCGAGCCCGCCCCACTCGACCTCGTGCAGGAGCTGCTGGAGCGCCTTCATGACCATCAGCCCGCGCCACACCACCGGCGCGCCCTCGTCCGGGAGCAGGAACCCCATCGACATGGCCTTGACGCCGTAGTTGCTGAGCGGCCGAAGCAGGTTGCGGTCTGTGAGCTCGGGCTCGCCGGCGAGGTCCAGCAGCTTGGGCACGGACGGGCCAAAGATGTCGGCGTCGAGGATCCCGACGCGCTTGCCCTGCATCGCCATCGCGATTGCCAGGTTGACCGACAGCGTGCTCTTGCCGACGCCGCCCTTGGCCGACGAGACTGCCACGACCTTGTCGACTCCGCGCAGCTTGGCCTTCTGCGGCAGGCCCCGGGCCATCCGGGGAATTTTGGGCGGCGATCCCGACCGCGGCAGACCCTGCTGTCAGCTGCGCTCCGGCGGCACTCACCAGCGGGTTCTCGTGCCGGACGCACAGGCTGCTGTGCACGCTGCGCCGCCCGGTGGCGCTGCGGGCGGCGAACGCCGGTTTGCCGGCCTGAGCCGCGAGCTGGCCGGTCGACTGCCAGACACCTCTGCAAACGGCCAACGTGGCTGCGATGTCAGTCCCGTACCGCTCCAGTGCGGACGTCTGTCTGCGACACGTACCTCTGCTCTCGAGCGATCTCAGCGCCATTGTTGAGCTGTGCGGTCGATTTCTGATGTTCGGCGGTTGGCGAGTCGTCGAAATCCGAAATCGAAAATCGGTTTCAGGGGTCATCTGGGCACCAACCAGAGGCCGGCCATTTGTCACCGCCGCGCTGCAGCGCGATACGGCGGCCGGGCAGGCCGCCTATGCTCTACGTGCGCGCGCTCTACGTGTGGTGCGCTTGGCGAGGTACGCGGGTGTGCCGGTCAGATCGGGTGCTGATAATCTTGTCTGGGCTCAGTCTTGTAAATAGGCCTCATTGGAGGCGTGCGGCGTGCGCCGCACTCCACGCGGCTCAGAGTAAGCGCGTCATCGCCGCACGCCATGCGGCTCAGGGTCTGGGCATGCCTCATGAGCCGCAGAGCGTGCGGCTGAGAGTTCTGAGGAGTGTCACGAGCCGCGTGCCATGCGGCTGAGATATCTGGGCAGCGTCATGCGCCGCACATCATGCGGCTCAGAAGTCTGGGCAGCCGCGATGGCCCAGGGCGGGGCCTCGCGGGATTTGTGCGTGAGTCGTGTAACGCGAGCCACATACTACACAGTCTCCTGCCCTGTTCTGAGCACCGGAGATAGCTCTCAGGAGAGCCGCGTGGACCGAGCAAGCTGAGCCGCACCAACCGAGCCGCAGCCCGTGCGGCTTGCGCCGCACAGAATGCGGCTCTACCCGGGGGCGCCCTCGAGGGCTGCCACAGCCTCGCGTACAGCCACTCGAGACCGGAGAGGAGCTGCCCTGTGGCGCGTAGCCGTGCAACCTGAGCCGCACTCAGCGCGGCTCGCGGCTGCCCTCGACGTGGCCACTACCTCGACAACTTGCACCGACCAGGCCGTCTACCAAAGAGCGCGCTCAGCTCGCGTTTTAAAAGGACATACTAATAGTATTGTCTAAACTATATTACAATAGAACCACAGTTCTAATGATATACTTTTGCGCCGTCGGCATGATATAGGGTCTAAATTTTGGATCATGAATCTCAAAAAAACATAACAGAACGAAAATCAGATGCTTAAAGCTCGTCGTGGTCGGGCATTTCCTCGTCGTCGGGGAAACCGCCAGCGCCGTCGTAGAGCTTGCTCGTGATCGGGTAGGCGACCGACGAGAGCTTGTCGCGCTGCTCGTCAAAGTCCTCCTTGGACGCGCCCGCGCCGTTGTCCTCGATCCACTCGAGCACGTCGTTGACAGCCTCAAGCAGGGTGGACTTGTCGTCCTCCGAGATCTTCGAGCCAAGACCCGAGTCCGAGTCGTCGTTGGCCTGGTTCTTGAGCGAGGCGGCGTAGTTCTCCAGCTGGTTGCGGGCCTCGATCTTCTCGCGGAGCTCCTTGTCCTGCTCGGCGTACTTCTCAGCCTCCTCGACCATGCGGTCGATGTCCTCCTTGGACAGGCGGCCCTTGTCGTTCGTGATCGTGATCGACTCGCTCTTGCCGGTGCCCTTGTCGGTCGCCGAGACCTTGAGGATTCCATTGGCGTCGAGCTCGAACGTGACCTCGATCTGGGGAACGCCACGGGGCGCCGGAGGGATGTTCGACAGCTCGAACTTGCCGAGCAGGTTGTTGTCCTTGCAGAGCGTGCGCTCACCCTCGTAGATCTGGATCAGCACCGTCGGCTGGTTGTCGGCGGCGGTCGAGAAGATCTGCGACTTGCGGGTGGGAATGGCCGTGTTGCGGTTGATGAGCTTGGTCATGACGCCGCCGGTGGTCTCGATTCCGAGCGTCAGCGGGTTGACGTCGAGCAGCACAATGTCGTCGACGCCCTCCTCGCCCGAGAGCACACCGCCCTGGACGGCAGCGCCGTAGGCGACGGCCTCGTCGGGGTTGATGCCCTTCGACGCCTTCTTGCCGTCAAAGTAAGTCTCGAGCAGCTCCTGCACCTTGGGGATACGGGTCGAGCCGCCGACGAGGACGATGTCGTCGATCTCGCTCTTCTTGACGCCCGAGTCCTTGAGCACCTGCTCGACCGGCTTGAGCGTCTTCTTGAACAGGTCCAGGTTGAGCTCCTCGAACTTGGCGCGGGTCAGCGTCTCCGAGAAGTCGACACCGTCGTGGAAGGCCTCGATCTCGACGCGGACCGACATCTGCGACGACAGCGTGCGCTTGGCCTTCTCGACCTCGCGCTTGAGCTTGCCCATGGTCTTCTTGTTGGTCGTGATGTCGACGCCGTTCTTCTTGTTGAACAGACGGCTGAAGTGGCGGATCACACGGTTGTCAAAGTCCTCACCGCCCAGGTGGGTGTCACCAGCGGTGGCCAGGACCTCGAACACACCCGACTCGATCGAGAGCAGCGAGACATCGAAGGTGCCTCCACCCAGGTCGTACACAATGATCTGGCGCTCGCCGTCCTTCTTGTCGAGGCCGTAGGCAATGGCGGCCGCAGTGGGCTCGTTAACGATGCGGAGCACGTTCAGGCCCGAGATCGTGCCGGCGTCCTTGGTCGCCTGGCGCTGAGCGTCGTTGAAGTACGCGGGAACGGTCACCACAGCGTGCGTCACCTTCTTGCCGAGGTACGACTCGGCAATCTCCTTCATCTTGCCGAGGATCATGCCCGAGACCTCCTCGGGCGTGAAGGTCTTGTCAACGCCGTCGACAGTAACCTCGACAACGGGCTTCGAGTCCTTGCTCTTGACCGTGAACGGGAAGTGCTTGATGTCGGCCTGGACGTCCTTGTCGTTGAACTTGCGGCCAACCAGGCGCTTGATGTCAAAGATCGTGTTGGTCGGGTTCGCCGCGGCCTGGTTCTTGGCCGCGTCGCCGACAAGACGCTCCTCGGACGTGAAGGCCACGTACGAGGGCGTGATGCGGTTGCCCTGGTCGTTCGCGAGGATCTCGACGCGACCCGACTTCATCACACCGACACACGAGTAGGTCGTGCCCAGGTCGATGCCAATCACGGTGCCATAGTTCTCCGTGTCAGAATCAGCATTGACGGGCTGGAAAAAGTACGGCGCCACAATCACTGCCAGGGCGTATAGCAGGATGGACGCCGACAACAGCGAGTATCTTCTGGCCATCGTGAATCCGATGCTATGCAACCTCTTCCGGGGGATGGATGGATTGACTGCGTAGTATGGGGAAAGCAAAGGATGGAACGCTTCGCACTGAAGAAAAAAGAGAGAAGAAACCGGGCCGTTAAAAAGGGGATATAAGAATTAAATAGACGTCGTCACGGCGAAGAGGTAGGCACGGCGTTGCCATGGCAATGCGCTTGGTGCCGGAAAGAACGCCGCGGAAACGAAAAGGCCACTGTGGCCTGAACGTTGCGGAACCGTCTAGAATACCGGGGTTGGGGTTCTATGTCCGGGATGCCGCGCGAGATATGCAGGAATAGACGCTACCTGTCCACTGCCGCCTTCGGCGCACGTGACACTACGTCACGCGAATGGCCTGTTGCTGCCGCGGCCGCCACGGTGGCCTATGGCGGCGGCGCGAGCGTTTGCACGCGGGGCTCCAGCTGCCAAACACGCGCGCTGGCCGTGAACGTGGTCTCTCTAGCGCCTCCCGGCGCCTTTGGCTCCGGCCACCGGCCGCTCGCACGCGCGGCCACGTAGCGTCACCCGCGCGCTCGCGTGGCACTGTGCCGCCGCGACGGCGCCAGAGGCCACGCGACGCAACTTCCGCGGCCACACATGCGCGCGGCTGCGCCCGGTGTTCGGCATGCGTGCGAGAACGGTGTCAAACCCAATTTGCGTACTCACCCTCAGCAAAGGCAATCTGGCCGAGTTGGTCTAAGGCGTGAGATTAAGGTTCTCATCTCTTCGGAGGCCTGGGTTCGAATCCCAGGGTTGTCATTTGTTTTTTGCGTCGCCGCGGCCGCCGGCCGGCCGGCCGCCCGGTCAATTGCATGCCGGCGGCCGCGAGCTGGGCGGCCGTGCTGCCTATTCGTGGTTTGTCCCCGTGACGGTGGTGTGGCGCGTCCGGGACTGCCCCCGGGCTGTCGTCGTCACGGCTGTTGTCACTTACGTGGCCGTCCGGGTCGACAGCTGTCTCTTTGCAGCCGGCACACGTCGTACCTATCGGCGGCCGTGCGCTCGTGCACAAGCTGCCGCACTGTGTGTCCAGCGTGCGGAGCCGTACGACGCGATCAGCGACGCCACTGCTGTTGCGGGCTAGCTGGCGCAGTCCTATGTAGGCCAGCCTCACATCTCGGCTGGCCAGATCACAATCTCCCCACGCCGGAAACGGAGATGTGACGGGGCTGCTAATGGAATAATAGCATGCGAACCACCCCTGTGGTAGTTCATGCATTAGGCGCGGCGGTTTTCGACGTATGTGGTAGACAGGCGCCTGTGCGCCGGTCAAGCAACCAGTCACTAGTCACGTATTGCTGGTCACGCCTGGTCACGCGCAGATCACTGGTCACACTGCCCCGGCTGTGACCGGGAGACGCCGCCCGGCCGCTGCCTGGCCGCGGCCGTCGCCGCGCGTCCGCTGCGGATTGTTGGCGTGGCCGTGGCGACAGCCCCGGCGCTAGGTCCGGCTATAGGCGGCACGTTCACGCTACGATAAGGTGTGGCGGAACGCCGCGCTGGCCGTGTAGCTCACGCTCGCGGCAGTCACAGCGAACAGAGCCGCAAACCGCAACCGGTCACGTCGCGGCCGGTCACGGCGTGGTGGTACCATCGGGTACCATCGGTACGGCCGGGTACTATCGTCTGTCGTCGACCCAGAGAACCGACCCGGCCGCCTGCCAAGCTTGCGCTAGCCAGTGGCCTAGGGACCGTTGATCTGACTCGTCGCTAGCTGTCTAGCGACGACCGCAGACGTACCAGCAGGCCGGTGGCCGCACTTGGCCGAGAGCATGTGACCGCCCGCCGCAGGGCGAACGGCTGTCGCCGACCCCGGACCGACCCTAATCCCTAATCCCTAAATCAATACGAGCTCTGGCGCAGGCGCACGCCATCTAAATCGCGCGTTCGCCGGACCCGGCGACAGCGACGGGCCGTCCGCCGTGGCCGCAGCCGTGGCGGCCTGCCACCGCGCGTTCTAGCCGCATTGTGGCCACGCGGCGGCGGTGGCGCCGTAGATACCGCTGCCACGCGCGCTCTGGAAGCGGCCGTGCCAGGCGTCGTAATGCGCGCGCACCTGGCAGGCCGATAAGCTGGCACCAGCGCCGGCAGGCCCCGCAAGCCCGGGGGGGCCTCCGGCGCCCGGCACGCGTTCGGCAGGCCCCGGCGGGCGGCAGGCCCCCGTGCGCAGCCGCCGACAGGCGCCCGCAGCGCGCAGCGAGCCGCGGCGTCGCTCAGGCCGCTGCCAGCTCGGCCTGGGCCGCTGCCAGACGCGTCTGTGCTCGCTGCGGCGCCCGCAGGCCGCAGCCGCAGCCGGCGCAGCCGCCATATCGGCGCCAGCTGCCAACAGGCCCGCGCGGCCGGCGCTTGCCAGCAGCCAGCCGGCGCGCAGCTGCCCCACAGTCTGACGGCATCGCTTCTGACACGCCGGTCGGGCGCGCCCGGCTAGAGACGGCCCTTGCTGGTTAGCCCGGCCGGTGGTTGGCGGACCCGCACCCCTACCCGGCCAACACGTGACCTGGCGGGCGCACCCCCCATTTTCACGCCGGCCCTCGATCCGTCATCTACAAGCGAACGGATAGCTGCGGACATTGGCGCGACAGCTTCCGCGGAACACACATCCATTGGCCTGGCCTCTTGCGCGCGCGGCGCCATCGGTCAGAGAGCGCTGGGAGCCGGCAGAGCACGCGGGCGATCGTAACGAAGCGGTCCGTGTATCAAACAGGTGCGCAAATTTGAGCAGATGGCAGGACTGACGGCAGATCGGGGCGGCACAGACGGCGGGCATGAATCGATCCAAGTCGTCGACGTCGGTCAAGTCGATCGGCGAGGATGGGCGCGAGCGCGCGCACCCGAAGCGGACGGCGTCGTCGACGAACCTGATCGGCCGCGGCCGCGGCGTCACGGCAGGCGGCAAGCACTTTGTGGCGTCCGGGACGCGGGCGGTGACGGGGCACCACCGGAACCTGTCGCACGGGCGGGCGCTGAACAAGCTGGCGCGGCAGGTGTCGGCGATCGCGCCGTCCGAGGGCGGCCCGGCGTCGCATTCGAGCGAGACCGGGCAGTCGCTGCGGTCGATGGGCGGGTCGATCAAGAAGAGCAAGAGCAGCGACAGCATCCTGCACCAGCAGCAGTACCTCAAGCGGCGGGACCACACGGGCGCGATCCTGGCGACGACGCCGGGGAGCGGCGGCGCGCTGACGCGGCGCAACTCGCGGCCGTCGCTGGCCCAGCGGCGGGCCGCGTCGGGCGTGTCGATCGCGGTGGGCGGGCCGAGCGTGCTGCACAAGAAGAAGAAGGCGGGGGCGACGCCGACGCGGCCGGGCTTTGAGCGGTCGCGGTCGCGGACGCAGTCCGACAACGAGCGCGACAACGAGCTCGACGACGACGACTCGGACGAGTCCGACGAGGGCCTGTCGATCAACGTCGCGCCCAAGCGGCGGCCGCGGCCGGGCCGCGAGCGGTCGGTCGAGCGGCGCGAGCGCCCGGCGAGCAAGCGGTCGGCGTCGGTGCCGCGGCGCAAGTCGCAGGCCGCGTACGACGAAGACGTGGCCGACCTGGCCGGGCACCAGCCGGTGCCGGTGCTGGAGGACGCGACGACGTCGCTGCTGGGCTCGCCGCCGTCGGCCATCACCAAGCCGGCTCGGCCGCCGGCCGCGAACGGCGACGGTCTCTACAAGAAGGACGCGCCGGCGGACGCGCCGGCGTACGTGCCCGCGTACGTGGACTCGCTGCGCCAGGCCGCTGCTGACACGCGGCCGGCCCGGGCGGTGCCCATCCAGCAGACGCAGGCGTATGCTGGCCTGGCCACGCGGTCGGACTCGACCGCGACGGAGGTCGACGAGATCCAGGCGCCGGCGGCGGCGCGCAGCGCGTCCAGCACGACGCTGGCCTCGCACGGCTCGCGCGGCTCGGACCCGCGCGAGACGTCGCCCGAGGCCAACGGCGGCCAGCCGTCGACGTCGCTGGCGACGACCACGACGAGCTCGATGGACTCCAACAACCCGATCAAGTCGCGGTTCATCAGCGACACGACGGCGTCGACCACGCCGACAACGGCGTCCAACACGGCCGCCAACACGGTCGCCAACACGCCGAGCGTCGGCAGCCCGGTGGCGACAACGCACCCGGCCGCGGCCGCCAACGGCCGGCACTTTGACCGGTCGTCCATGTCGCCGTCGGCCGAGCAGGCCGCGCGGCACGAGCCCAAGTCGCTCGACACGAACAGCTCGGGCTCAGCGTCCGACAGCCGCCGGCACCACTTCATCACGGACGCCGAGGCCGCAGCGGCGGCCGAGGCCGCGGCCGCGGCGGCTGTCGCGGCCGTCGCCAACGCGACGTCGTCTCTGCACGGCTCGCGCTCGGCCAGCGGCTCGCTCGAGCGCGGCTTCGACGCGGCCTCGGCCGCGGACGCCACCAGCACGTCCGCGCCGGCCGAGGACATTTCGCGGACGCAGCAGCGGCTGTGGTTGCAGCGGGCGTCGCTCAAGGACCTGGCCAACGGCGAGGCGCAGCGGCGGCCGCACGGCCCGGAGTCGTCGCGCGGCTCGCGGCCCGGCCAGCTCCAGGTCGAGCTCGACCGGCTCTCCAAGGAGTTTAAGAACGTGCGGCGGTACCGCGACCCGATCGCCGAGGCGCTGTCGCGGGTCCGGGTCAAGCTGCTGCTGTCGCCGTCGGCGACGAGCCTGCAGCACTCGGCGTCGTCGACGAGCCTGAACGGCAAGGCCAACAACGACGTCAACCGCACGGTCGGCGTCGTGGTCGCCATGGACGACGGCGGCGAGTGGAAGCCGGCGCGCGAGCTGCCGCGGACGGCCGACGCGGACGAGATCAACGAGGCCATCGCCAAGCTGTGGAACGGCAACTGGAAGGTGCTGGAGCGCACAGCAAGCCCGTCGGCGTCGCCGGAGCCGTCGGCGTCGCAGGCCGCGAACGGCCGGACAGCGGCCAACAGCCGGTACCAGACGACGAGCCAGGCACGGCGGTCGCACTACCAGCAGCCGCTGCTGCAGCAGGCGCTGCACCAGTCGGTGCGGGGCGGGACGCCGCGACAGGGCCAATCGCTGTCGCAGTCGCCGCAGGGCAGCCAGCAGGGCAGCCAGCAGATGGCCAACAGATACCAGCAGCAGGCGCAGCCACAGGCGCAGGCGCAGCAGCAGATGCAACAACAATACCCGGCTACGGGCCTACAGGGCGTGGGCCAGCAGCAGCTGCAGCAGCAGCAGCTGCAGCAGCAACAGCTGCAGCAGCAACAGCATCAGCAGCTGCAGCATCAGCAGCTGCAGCATCAGCAGCTGCAGCAACAGCAACTGCAGCAACAGCAGCTGCAGATGCACCGGAGACAGCAGGAACAGGAGCTGGCTCGGCAGCGGTACGAGCAGACGGCGCTGGAGGCGCCGGGCGCGCGGACGCGCTCGGAGGCCGAGTAGGCGTCACACCGCCGCGGACGGGTCCCGGACGGTGCGCATTGTAATATTGTACTTTTATTGTCTCATCGCGTGGCGGGGTTTTGTCTTTCGATCAGCATTTGGCTTGAATAGTGAATACACGTTTGAATAACCGCAGGAGGGCCGCGGACGGCCGGCGGGCGATCGGTTTCCAAGGGGGTGGTAGCCGGGGCGAACGCGATCGACGATCTGATAGCGATGCTAGCGCGGGTGGACGTAGCGTGCTGCGGATCGCGGCGGTGGACGCGCCCCTGGAATCCGGCGGGGTGCTAAATTAAGCAAGATGGGGGCGACGGAATTAGGTTTGCGATCTAATGCCAAACACGCATTAATTGCGCGAACTATAGATCTGGCGCATTAGTGCGGCTTGGCGGCGTCATATACGGCCGATGGGGTACCTGTCCGATGTGATATTCGCACGCAGGCGCACTAGCGCGACGTATGGGGAAGTTTGCGGCGCGCCCGTATCGGAGTTTGTTGCCTAATTCCGCGCGCAGGCGGCGCCCCCATGGCCGCCAAGGCCGCGGGCACGGCAGTGGCCGAGGCTGGGCAGGGCCGGCTGCAGGTGGGCCGCCCGCGGCGTTACGGGCGCGCGACACATGCACTCCTGGCGGACGTGCAGGGCAGACCCAGGCGGGCGGGCGGACGGGGCCGTCCACGGACCCAGGGCCACGGGCGTGGTACGGGGCTAGCGCACGAGTGCGGCTGATTGTCTAACATACATCGCCGCCGCTCAGAACTGGCACTGGTTCGGGTACTGGCGGTCGGTCAGCGGCTGCGGGAACAGGCCCGCGTGGATCAGGCGCTCCATGTCCCACTCGATCGCGTCCTCGGTCTTCCAGCACCAGAAGAACCAGCCGAGGGACTGCTCGTAGGCGTCGAGCTGGACCTCGATGAACCGCCGCGACGCGACCTTGTCCTCGGCCGACCACGTGTTGAGGTCGCCGCGCGTGTGGCACGAGCCGATGTAGCGGCTCTGGAACGTGCCGTCGTAGCGCGCGCCGCGGCCGACGCCGTTGAGCCAGAGCGCGCAGTCGGTCAGGGCCGCGGACCACTCGCCGACAACGGTCCAGAGCGAGGCCGCCTTGACGTTGCGGCCCTCGACGCACGCGTGCGCGACGTGCTCGTCGATGTTGCGCATGCACTCGCCCTCGGAGAAGACCTGGTAGGCGTGGTGGTCGAGGATGACGTGCGTGTACTCGGGGTACGGCATGTAGCCGTTCCACCACGACACGTCCTTGAACGCGTCGTGGATGGCCAGCACGATGTCGGACTTGTCCTGGGCGCGCAGGCGCGCGTACCCGGTCTCGTAGTACTGCTTGATCTGGTCGATGTCGAGCGCCCAGTTCGCGGGCTCGTTCACCGGCTGGATCGCGACCACGACGTCGTTCCACTGCGAGCACGAGTACTTGTCGATGATCGAGCCCAGGATGTCGTTGGTCAGCTGCTGGTGGCCGTCGCGCTCCCAGTTGATGACGTCGCGGATGCCCGAGTTGTCGAAGCCGTTCTGGCCGCCGGGCACGCCGTGGAGGTCGATCCAGACCTTGAGGTCGGCCTCGCGGCACCACTGCAGGGCGCGGTCGAGGTACGGGATCTGGCCCTGGACGTACGGGTCCGAGTCCAGCAGGTGGAACGCCCAGTAGCCGACCGGGAGCCGGACGCTGGCGTCAGCGGCGCGCGCGCGGGTACATACTGATTCAGGCCGGCGGCCCGCATGTTGAGAAAGTCCTGCTTGGTGAACCAGGTGTCCCAGTGGATCTGCAGCTGGCGCGCGCACTCGTCCTTGCCGAGGCGCTGGCAGAAGTGGTACTCGTCCACCGGCCGGCCGTAGTCCGGGAACTGCTTGAACAGCGACGGGTTGATGTATCTGGCGTCAGCGCGCCCGGCGCCGCACTTACGGCTCGAGCACAAGCCAGCCGCCGAGATTGACGCCGCGGACCTTCTCGCCGAGGCCGTAGCCGAAATTGAGCCAGCGCTTGGTCGCGCCGGCCGACGGCGCGGCCGCGGCCGGCAGCGCGACGGCCAGCACGACCGTCAGCGCGCGGAGGATCGAGAGAGCGTGCATGGTGGAGATGGGGACGGCGGACAGCGCCTGGCGGGCTTTATATTCGGCCGTCAGCGGCCGCGCCAAAATGCCTACCTAGTCGCTGCGGCTCTCGCCGGGGCCTCTAGTGTCTCTTGGGCGGGTAGCTTGGGCAGACGATACCTGAATTGAGCAGATAGTCGGCGTCGGGGATTAGGGCAGCGCAAACGATGGCCTTGGCCGGGCCCTGGATTTGACGCCCGCGTCCAGACGCTTCGGTAATCGGCCCCGCGGTCGCCTGGAGGCCGCGCCGGCCGCATGACCCTGGCTGCGGCGGCGCGTGCCGGCGCACACGCGGCCCTGGTCGGCTGCTGAATGGCTCTTGGCCCGCCCGGATCTGGCCCGGCGGCGGCCGTGCAGCTGGGAGATACCGCCGGCGTCGGTATCAGCCGCGGGCGGGCGAGCCGCTGCGGCGCACGGCTGTGGAAGTGGTTAGCGTGGCCTTAATGCGTGCTGAGACAACCTGCATATCGAACCTTAATTGCAGTGCCCAGGCACGCTTGGACCGATCCTAGGTCTAGGTTTGTGTCTAGTGGGAGCTACTGCACACTACTGCACCAGGCTGCGCGCTGCGCGCGGAGGCTCTGCCCGGTTTGCGGCTGACCGTTGCCATGGGTGCCCTGCGGCCGCACGCTGCGGTTCCGCCGAGGCCCAGCGCGCCGGTGCGGCCAGCCGCGGCTGCGCCAGCCGCCGCCCGGACGCGTCTGGGCCGGAACTCGCCGTCGCGAACGCGCCGGCAGGGGCGGAACGCTGCGCCGATCGCCCCGCCGGCCGGACCGCTGGATCGGCCGCCGCGACGCGCCTGTGACCACGCGGCTTGTGATCCGGGCCGGTCCTGCGCGCTGGCTAAAGTCCCGACGCCGGCCGGATGCTAATTTTTCCGCCGCCATAAAGCCCGCCGCGCGCTCAGGAGCGCGCCAAAAAAGTAGCCTCACGGGGGGCTCGAACCCCCAACCTTGAGATATCTGCATAAGAGTCTCACGCTCTACCGATTGAGCTAGCAAGGCCTGACTTGACAAGGCTGGCAGGATGGCATCCCTCTGCGACTGCACCAGAGCTCGGGGCCGGCCGCGGGCCTCTGCCGTCGGCCGGCTCGCGTCGGTGCGCCTGGCCGCACGACAGCGACCCTCGGCAGCGGCCGCCGCCGGCCCGCCACCGGCTCGCCACCGGCCCGCCATCACCGCAAAGCCCCGGAGCCTGTAGTCGCAGCCGCAGCATGATTCGCTATATACAAAACGGGGCAAAATGGCAAAACGTGACAAAATGCGCTCACAGCACCTTGCTGATCTCCTGGCGGTCGATCTCGCTTTTCTGGCGCTCGTTGCGTGAGACGCGAAAGTAGTGCTCGCAGTAGTCGGACGAGTTCATGTACCGCAAAAAGTCCTCGTCGTGGGTGATGACAATCAGCTGGAAGTTGCGCTGCGACCGGCGGGTGTCGATGATGCTCCCGAGACTGCGCGCCAGCGACTCGACGTTCTCGCGGTCCAGGTTGGTCGTGGGCTCGTCGAGCGCGATCAGGCCGCAGTTGACGCCAAAGCACTCGGCCAGCGCCAGCCGGATGATGATGCTGGCCAGCACCTTCTGGCCGGCGCTGCAGCGGCCGCGCATGTCCAGCTCGACGTCGTTCTTGACCATGCACACGCGGTAGTTGTACGAGCGGTTGCCCTTGGCGGACTCGCTGTCGGAGCGGATCAGGATCGCGTCGACGTCGGTGCCGCTGTACGTCTTCTTCCACAGCTCGTCGATGATCCGGTTGATCTCCTCCATCTTGAGCGAGTGGAACCGCATGATGGCGTTGTCGAGGGCCATGCCGTACTTGGCCAGGTCCTCGCTGGCGGCCTTGGTCGTCTTGAGCCGGATCACGGTCTCGCGGTACTTGCTGTGGACGTCGAGGAACTCGGTCGTGAGCTCCTGGCGGTGGCGCGCGAGCTGGTCGTCCATCTGCTTGATCTCGCCGATCTTGCTGCCGTACTCGGCGTTGAGCCGGGCGTACTTGGTGCGCAGCCGCTGCACGTCCTGCTCGTAGCGGTCGCGGTCGCGCTCGGCGTTGCGCAACCGCAGCTCGGCCACGGCCTCGTCCGTGGCCGCCATCTCCTGGCGCAGCTGGCGCAGCTGCAGGTTGTCGGCCAGCGCGCGCTCGTGGCTCTTGAGGTCGGCCAGCTGGTTCTCGAGCGCCGCGGCGCCGGCGGCGGCCTGCTCGAGCTCGGCGGCCTGGCGCGCGACGCCGTCCGCCAGCGCCTGCGTGCTCTGCCGGGCCCGCTGCAGCCGCCCGTCGCCCTCGCGCTCGCGGTACTGGCCGACCTCGGCCTGGATGGCCTCGAACTCGCTGAGCGCGGCGCTGACCCGCGTGAGCTCCTTGTTGGCGGCCTGCTCCTGCTGCGCAAAGTGCCGCTTGACCTCGTCCAGCGTGGACGCCTGCTTGGCGATGTCGGGCACGATGGCCTCGGTGCGGATCCGCGTGACCTCGATCTCGGACTGCTTGGCCGCGATCTGCGCGCGCAGCGTCTCGATGCGGTCGCCGAGCTCCTGCTTGGCCTTGAGCTTCGCGCGCAGGCCCTCGAGCGCCAGCCGCCGGTCCCGGGCCTGGTTGTCCGACCGCTGGATCTGGCCCTTCTGGAGCTCGCGGTCGTCGGCGGCCTGCTGCAGCTCGCCGCGGCACTGCCGCAGCTCTTCGGCAAGCTGCTGCCGGTCCCGCTGGATGTCCTTGACCGTGCGGTTCGACCCGGTCTCGAGCAGCTCGGCCGCACACGCGTCGATCTGCACGGCCAGCTCGGCCAGCTCGGCCTCGGCCCGGACCATGTCGCCGACCGGCCGCCGCAGGAGGTCGAGCTGGCCGAGCTCGTCGCGGACGGCGTCGACGGCGCCGCGCTGCTGCTCGATGGCGGCGCTCTTGGCGGCGATGTCCCGCGCCAGCCCGGCCAGCTCGGCCTCGGCCGCAGGGATCTCGGCGCCGAGCTCGCGGTACCGCGCGACCTGGCCGCCGACGTCGCGGGCGGCGTCCAGGTCCTCCTGCAGCTGCCGCACCTGCTCCTCGGCCTGGTCGCGCGTGACGGGCATGGCTGCCAGCCGGCCGTCGATGTCGGCCGCGAACGCCGTGACCGCGCGGTCGTTGGCGAACTGGTGGTGGCACAGCGAGCACTTGCGGGCGGCCCGAGCCAGCTCGACCGCGGCCGCGTAGTACTTCATGATGAAGCTGCTCTGCTCAAACGTCTGGCTGACCGCCGCCAGGCTCTTTTCGAGCTCGTCCACGGCGGCCTCGTAGCCGTCGATCGCGCTGTCGCCCATGACGTCCTCGTACTGGGCGGCCGCGTCGCGCTGGTCGGTCTGCTTGCGGGCGAGCGCGTCCTTGAGGATGCTGTACCGGGTCTCGAGCGCGCCCAGGTCTTTCGAGAGCAGGTCGAGCTCGCGCGTCTGGTCGCGCTCGCGGTCGCGCAGGGCGTCGGTGGCGTCGCCCAGCGCGGCCTCGGCGGCCGCCGCGTCGGCCGCGTCGAGCGCGGCGCCGGCCAGCCGGCGGAACTTGTCGCCGTGGACGGCCACGAGCGTGGCCTGGCCCTTCTTGCGGCGGTCGGCGTCGTCCTGCAGGACCGTGAGCCGCGCGCGCGTGTCCATGCGCTTGTTCGATGCCATGATCTCGTTGCCGGCGGCCTCGTGGCGCGCCTCGAGGTCCTTCACGCGGGCCTCAGCGGCCGCGCGGCGGGCGGCCCAGTCCTCGGCGTCAAAGGCCGCGCGGGCCGCGTCGAGCGCGGCGTCGAGCTCGGCCACGGCGCCGGCCTCGGCGCGCACGGCGTCGTCGTCGACAGCCAGGGCGGCCGCGCGCTGCGTGAGCGCGTCGATCTCGGCGCGCGAGTGCGCGACCGTGTCGTTGGCGAGCCGGACCTGCAGCTCGAGGCCCGACTTCTCGACGCGCAGCCGCTCGAGCTCGGCCTGGACCTTGTCGGTCTCGGCGGCCGCGTCGCGGCGGATGCGCGCCACGGTCTGGTGGTGCTGGCGCGAGACGGACGCGAGCTTGGCGCCAAAGTCGGCGATCTGGGCGTCGTCGAGCGCGACGTCGTAGCCCGCGATGCCCAGCTTGCGGCCCAGCTCGCGCGTGATGTCGGCGCGGCGCACGAGCTGGCGCGCGTGCGCCTCGGCCTCCGCGTTGAGCTGGCCCTCCAGCACTAGCGCGTCGGCGTGCTGCGCGCGCGCCTGCACGATCTGCAGCTTGCGCGCGTCGACGTCCGCCCGCCGCCGGCCGAGATCCGCCCGCAGCGCGTCCGCCTGGGCCGCAAACTCGTCGAGCTCGTACTGCAGGTCCTCGGTCGGCGCGTCGAGCTCGGCCGGCACGTTGGCGCGCAGCCGGTCGTGCTGGTCCTGCAGCGCCGCGCGCGTGGCCACGCGCTGGTCGAGCTCGACCAGGACCTTCTCGAACGCCTGGGCGGATTTGAACAGGCTGTCGGTCTCGGCCGTCACGCGCTGCATGTCCTGGTTGAGCGCGGCCGCGGCCTCGCGCATCCCCGCGATCTCGTCCGCGAGCTGGTCGATCCGCGCCTGGATCTTGTCGGCGCGGTCGCGGTCCGTCTTGAGGTGGTCCGACGACTGCTGCTGGAACTTGATGTCCACGGCCTGCTCCTTGCGCAGGGCCTTGATGCTGTCCAGGGCCTTGGTATACTTCATGGCCTCGAAGATCTCGTCGAACCGCTTCTTGAGCGCGGCCGGCTCGGACAGCGGCCACAGCGACTCGTCCTGGTGGCAGAAGACGACGTAGTCGAGCACGGCCCGCGACACGCCCAGGTAGTTGGGGATCAGCGTGTCCAGCTCGGCGCAGCGCGTCGAGATCGTGCTGCGCTCGCCGCCGGCATTGACCATGAGCTGGCCCTCGAGCGTCTTGAACGTGCGCGTGGCCTTTTTCATGACGAGCTGCATGGAGCGCGTGCAGACCATGGGCACGCCCGACGTGTTGGTGAACCCCAGCTTGACCTGGGCCAGGACCTCGGTCATGTTGGCGATCTTGGGGTCGTGGATGAAGGCGCCGCCCTTGGAGTTGGGCGGCAGATCGCCGGTGGTGGCATAGCGGAGGCACTCGATGATGGTCTGGGTCAGCGGTATCAAACAAACACGCACGGTCTTGCCGGAGCCGTTGTGGCCGACGATGAGCGTCAGCGGGGTGTAGAAGTGGATCGTCTCGCGCTGGGCCGAGTCGAAGGAGCGCACGCCCTGGATCGAGAGCTTCTGGATGCTCGACCTGGGTCAGCCGGGCGGGCGCGAGACTTACATGGCGGGCGGAGGGCGGGCGGGCGCGGAGCAGACGCGGCGCGGGCGCGATCGACGGGTAACGGGCGCGGGGCCGGGTAGCGACCCGCGCGCGCGGGTACCACCGTGCCCGTCTGCTGGCCCCCCCTGCCTTACTCCTGCCCGGGGCGGCTAGCCTCGCATACGCGCCACCCAGTGTCTCGGGCGCGCTGCAGCCTAAACCTAATTGCCCTCAGCCGCCAATCACAGCCGCCGGCGCGCGCCCATTAGACTTCGGCATCTCCTGAGCCTTTGACAGACTACGCACAGGCACGATCCACCGTTGCGTCGCGCTACATGCGCACGCCCTGTGTCTCACCTCAGCTGCTCTGTACCGGCGCGCCGTACCTGCGGTACCTGGGCCGCGGCCCGCGTACCCACCGTACCGCCGCCGCGTATCAAACACGCCAGCCGCTGCCGGCCGCGGCCCGGCCGGCCGGCCGGCCGGCGGCGCCGCGCGGCGATGAGGCGCCGCGTGCCACGCGGGGCCGGCAGGTACGGCCGCTAGTGAAGGAGGATGTTAATTAATGGGCGGCGCGATGTGCTGCCGTAAGCCGCAAGCCTGGCTGACGTAATCACGTGCACGTCGGGGGCTGCTGCCGGCGACCGCCTCCGGCAGATCTCCCCAGCGATTTGGCCACCACACCCAGCGCACGAGGCTGACGACCGGCAGCGACAGAGAGCTGGACAAGAGCGCGCAGCGCACATAGAGCGCACGCCGCGAGAGATTGAGCTGGCAGGTACGGCGGCGCCCGCGGCGCCCGTGCGGCCACGCTGACAGACAGGATGCAACAAAACAGCGGCTACGGGGCCGGCCACGAGGCGGCATATGCCGGCATGGACGGCGGCCTGGCCGGCTACGGATCTGAGCAGCTCGCCAGCGCGCTCAACGATCTCAACCAGCACTTTGGCCAGGGCGCGCCGCTGTTCCACTCGGCCGGCGGGCACGGGCTGGCGGGCGCGGTCCCGGGCGCGCTGGCGTACGACGCCGCCGCCGGCGGGCTCGACCTGGGCCGCGCCGACTGGCCGGCCGCGCTGCCGCCGAACGCGATGCGCACGCTCAGCGAGCTCAACATGCCCGACGCGGGCTCGGTGAGCACGCTCGACATGACCATGACCGACGCCGGCGGCGGCACCGACGCCGCCGCGGCCATGCAGGTCCCGCCGTTCGACTACCTGGCCTGGGCCGACGACGTGGGCGACACCCGCGGCGGCTTTGGCCAGTTCGACACCTACGCGGCCGACGGCGCGCGCGAGGACACCGCGGCCGCGCCCGCCCAGAAGGACACGGCCGCGACCGAGTTCATGAAGCGCGCGACGTGGATCCAGAAGATCCCGCAGGAGGTCACCGACGTGATGTTCTTCGTCCTGCCCCAGGGCCAGATCCTGTCGGCGACGCCGTCCGTCGAGGCCGTCCTGGGCTACACGCCGGCCGACCTCGCCGGCCAGTTCATCACCGAGTACCTCTTCCGCGAGGAGTTTGACTACTTCTCGTCCGAGCTCAACGACGCCGTCGCCCAGCGCACGCGGTTCCTGCTCTACTCGCGCCTGCGCCACAAGAACGGCTCGGCCGTGCTCTTTGAGATCCAGGGCGTGCCCCACTTCCGCAACCAGCGCAACATGTACAAGCCCGGCACCGAGCCCGACGCCGTCACGCAGGCGCGCGACCTCGAGGTCTGCAAGGGGATCTTCCTGACCGCGCGCCCGTACCGCACAAAGTCCGCGGGCCTGCAGGACATGTACCTCGAGCAGAAGATGGAGAACGTGCGTCTGCGCGAGCTGGCCCGGGCTCGGCCCGGCGGCCGCTCGCGCCCGGGCTCCGCCGACGCGGTGCCGGCCGACGACGACGCCGGCGTCGACGCCGGCCAAGCGTTCCCGCCGTTTGGCGACGACGCGCTCGAGCGCGCCGCGGCCGACCTCGAGCTCGCATCCGAGCCGGCGGCGGCGACGCCTGCCGCCGGCTTTGACCCCAAAAAGGCCCAGAAGAAGATGCGTCTGGCCGAGGAGTATGTGTGCAAGGAGTGCGGCACTCTCGACAGCCCCGAGTGGCGCAAGGGCCCCCAGGGCCCCAAGACCCTGTGCAATGCCTGTGGTCTACGCTGGTCAAAGAGCCAGAAGAAGAAGCAGACCGGCCCGCCGCTGTGAGCGGCCGCGAGCCGCCCGCCGGCCGCACGTTTTGGACCCAGCGGGAAGGCCGGGCGGGTTGATCCCCTCGGCCGTGCGGCCACGGCCCGCCGGCGCCGGATCAACGCAAAGATTGCTGCCTGGCGGAGATAAAATACAAATATTCAAAAAGCGGGTTGCGTCGGCATGTGCTGTGTGGCACGTAGCCGCCGACAGCTAGCCGACGGGTCGGCGGGTTGCCGCGACCCGTCGACCGGCGGGTCGATTGACCCGTCGGCCGGGTCGGCCTCGACCGCAAGGCTGTTGGATCGGGCGCAGCGCGGCCAAGGCGTGCGTCAGGCGGCGACTCCGTCGGCGTGGGTGCGCTTCGGGGAGGGATTCATGCAGCCACCCGTAGGGCCCACACCGACGGAGTCGCAGCCGGAGGCTTGGCCGTTGGCGAGTCTCGCGACTGCTGTGGTGGCCCCCAGCGCGAGCCGCACGCTGTGCGGCGTGAGCCGCATTATGTGCGGCTGTGTTGCACCAAGCAAGCACCTGTCCGCAGGCCAACGATCCTCGTCGGAGCCGCCACCGGAGGCTAGGTCGTGGCTGGGTCTCTAGTGGCGATTCCGTCAACTGCGCCCTGCGGACGGTTGCGTGGATCGTGTAACACGGGGGCGCGGCTCGCGCCGCACAGAGTGCGGCTTCCGAGATGGCCCCGACGGGGCCGCCACAGGTTGCACCGCCACAGTAGAGCGCGGCATATAGCCGCATAGCCGCTCAGGCATCCGTGTAGACGACCTCGTGGCAGAGCACGGCGACCTTACGGAAGAGCAGACGCCATTCGAGCGGGTCGCCGCGGATCTTCTGGAAGTCGACTTCGACCAGGCCGTCGTCGAGCGTCTGGCAGACGACGGAGCCCTGGAGCGTGCACTTGCGGCGGTCCAGCGCACGCAGGCGGATCCGCTGGCGGTCGGCGACCGTGAACAAGTCGTCAGCAGCGGGGACCGCAATACCCAGACGGTGCAGGGCCGCTGTCAGCAGCGAGACCAGCGGGCCCATGGTCGTGGTCGCGTAGAAACGGGTCAGGTGGCTCGACGGACAGATGTCGTTGAAGTGGCGGGCGCGCTGGGTGAGCGTGTCCGGCAGCGCGCGCGTCTGCGAGAACTGCAGCAGGGCCAGGTCGGGCGCGTCGCCAAACGAGGCCTGAGTGAATGCAAGGCGGGCGCGGCCGGCGTCGGGGGCGGCGGCGACCGGCTGCGACGCAGACACGCGCGCGTCGGCCGCGCGGCCGGGCGCAGCTGGCTGCGACGCGGCCAGACGATCGGGCAGCGGAATGTGCATCTGCGTGATGAGCCGCTCGGCCAGCAGGACCGGGTCGGCGCAGGAGCCGTCGCCGGAGATGAGCGGGTTGGGCCTGAGTCAGCTAGTGCGGACATAACGTACCTGTTGAACCAGGGGTGCTTGCGGACGCTCGAGAAGGCGAACCGGCGAGCGGGATCGAGCTTGACCAGGCCGCGGACAAGCGCTGGCGTCAGCACGGCTACAGACGCACTTACACAGCGCTTCCGGAGAAATGCGGTCCCAGGGATCGCCGGAGGGCTTGCTCCCGCGCGCGACGTACTCGCAAAAGTCCGGGTCGTCGAGCTGGGGCGCGTCCCAGGGCGTGCAGCCGCAGAGCAGGACGAAGAGCAGGATGCCACAGGACCAGAGGTCGGCGTGGTCCGCGTAGTAGGCTTCGCCGGCGACGATCTCGGGCGCCACGTAGGGCATACTGCCGCAGACCGCGCGGCACGGGCGGCGGGTGCCCTTGTGGACGTAGAGAGTGGCGAGGCCAAAGTCCGAGAGCTTGAGGTTGCCGCCGGCATCGAGCAAGATGTTCTCGGGCTTGATGTCTGGATCAGCCGGGCCAGGGCGCAACGTACCTCGGTGGGCGACGCCGCGCGAGTGCATGTACTCGACGGCAGAGGCCAGCTGCTGGAAGTAGAGCTGGGCGATGTCGTCCGGGACGCCGACGTCGGGCTCGATCTTGTCAAAGAGGTCGCCGCCGAGGGCGGCCTCCATGCTGATCCAGTACCAGTGGTCGGTGCATGCGGTGTCGAGGAAGGCCACGATGTTGGGGTGGGCCGAGCAGTGCCGGTGGAGCGCGATCTCCTTCTCGATGGCGCCGGGGCCGAGGCGGCGGGCGCCGCGGCGGTGGATGAACTTGGTGGCGAAGACGTCGGCGGGACGGGCCGGGCGGAAGCACAGGTGAACACTGGGTCAGCGGGCCCGAGGAGCAGCTTACACGGCAAAGGCGCCGCGGCCGACGAGCTGGCCCACGTGGAACTCGGTCTGGGGGAGGTCGGTGTCCATGGCGCGCGGGCGGGAGCGCGGCCGGGGCGCGATGTGTTGACCCTTGCCCCAAAACGCTTAAGCGTTGCCATGGCAACGCAGCGGCGGGTGCCATGGCAACGCGGGCGGCCGGCTGCGAAGGTGGGCGGGCGTTGCCGTGGCAACGGCTCCCGCTGCCATGGCAACCGCGGGCTGCCATGGCAACCGCTGCCATGGCAACCCGCCAACACAACACGGCTTGTTTTCTGCGCCGCACAGCGGCGAGGCGTTCGCCTGGCGGACCACACGATCCGTATAAAACAAATTTTGGCGGCCCTTTATCCCACACGACAGTTCTTTCTCCGCCCCTCGCCTGCCCGCGCCTGCCCCAGCCAGGCGCCTTCCTGAAGTCTCTTGCGGACTAGTGATCGACGGACGACCCGCATCGGCCCGCCCCCAGCGCCCCTCGCGCCGCCCCCAACCCCCGCCAGGACAAAGATGGACTCCCACAGCGCGGCCGCGCCGTTTGGCGGCGCCAAGTTCCACGAGACGGGCGCCGTGCCCGACAGCGTGTCGGTGACGAAGCGCCTGCAGAACGAGCTCATGCAGCTGATGGTGCGTGTGTGCGCCGCGGCGCTGACCCAGATCTCGAGCCCCCCCGGCATCTCGGCGTTCCCGGTCTCGGACTCGAACCTGCACCAGTGGACGGGCGTGATCGACGGCCCGGAGGGCACGGTAGGTCCGCGCGCGCGCGCGGCTGACGCCAGTACTACGAGGGCCTGTCGTTCAAGATCTCGATGTCGTTCCCGACCAACTACCCCTACACCGCGCCGACGATCAAGTTTGTGTCGCCCATGTGGCACCCGAACATCGACATGTCGGGCGTGATCTGCCTCGACATCCTCAAGGAGAATTGGTCGGCGATCTACAACGTGCAGACGATCCTGCTGTCGCTGCAGTCGCTGCTGGGCGAGCCCAACAACGCGTCGCCGCTCAACGCCCAGGCGGCTGAGCTGTGGGGCAAGAACCCGGCCGAGTACAAGCGGCTGCTGATGAAGCGCTACCGCGAGATCGACGAGGTCAACGACATGTAGGGCCATGTGAAGTCTTTTTGAATTACGCCATGGTGAGATACGATAGACGCCGAGAAACGCACCCGGCCCTGGCCGGGCCTCGCCGGGCCGCCTAGGACGGCCCCGAATGCTGGCTGTGGCCAGCCTGTATTGTTTTCACTTTTGTTTATGCTCGCCGTTATTCCTATATACTTTCGGATGCCTGCTGTCAGAAGACCATATGTTTAGGTGCATTGTCCCGTACGCTAGTTCGTGAAGCACTCTTGCTTCTTGCGGTCATAATTAATACTGAAACACTAAGGCGCGCTGTCGCCGGGCGACGGCGGCGGGGGGGAGCTGGGCTCGACGAGCATGCTGAGGCTGAGCGCGGAGGGCGCGGCCGCGGCCGGCGCGGCGGGGGGCGAGAGGGCGGGGGGGGAGAGGGCGGGCGCGGCGGCGGGCGCGGGCGCGGCGGCGGGCGCGGGCGCGGCGGCGACGTCGGCCGCGGCGTCGGCGGGTGCGGCCGGTGCGGCGGGCGCCTCAGCCACGTCGGCCGCGGCACCAGCCGCACCCGCCGCACCAGCCGCATCAGCCGCACCCGCCGCACCAGCCGCACCCGCCGCACCCGCCGCACCCGTCGCACCAGCCTCCGTCTCAGCCTCCACCGCCTCGGCCGTCTCCGGCTTCTTCTTTGTCCGCGGCTTGGCCTTCGGCTTCTCCTTGCCCTCCGACGGCTCGCTCTTGCGCGCCTTCGCCCGCGACTTGCCCGCCGGCCGCTCCTTCGCCGGCGTCGGCGTCGCGGCCTCCTCCACCGGCTCCTCCGCCGACGCCCGCAGCAGGCTCGCCGGGAACCGCCGCGCGGGCTCGTCCTTGTCGTCGTCCTTCTTGTCGTCGTCGTCGGCCTTGTCGTCGGCCTCGTCCGGCTCGCCCTCGCCCTCGCCCTCGTCGTGCTTCTCGTCGCCGTCCTCGCGCGGCCCGCCCGTCCACACGCGCAGCGCCCACTCGTAGCCCGTGAAGCTCTTCATCTCGAACGCGGTCTTCGTCCACCGCCGGCACAGCTTGCCGGACCGGTCCAGCGCCCGCAGCTGCGCGTTGATCGAGCCCTGGTTGGCCTTCGGGCCCAGTTTCGAGTGCGCCGCGTGGTGCGACCCGCCGGACGGCGTGCCCGGGCCCGTCGACTCCGGCGGCGCCACGGACGACGGCCGCGACGGCGAGTCCACGACCGACGGCGCCGGCGACGACTCGAGCCTGCGGTCAGCGACGAAATCCGCGTCCTTACCGAGCGCGTTTGCGGCGCGACGCCGCGCTGATCGCCTCCAGCTTGCGCTTGGCCACCACGTCCACCGTGAGCGGTCCCGGGCCGGGCCCGATGGGCGACGACGACAGGGGATACCCTGGCGGGCTCGATGGCCGCGACTCGTCTGCCATGGTGGATGCGCTTTGATGTTTGGTAGACGTGGTGGGAAATTTGCGCTTGATAGATCACGGGGCGGCGAGCGGAGCGCGGGCGCCGGCCGTCGCCGGCCGCGCACGCGCCGGGCGCCGGCCAGCACCGCCCGGGCGGCCGGCCGCCGCCGCCGCCGCGCCCGCCGCCGCCGCCGCGCCCGCGCCGCGCCCGCGCCGCGCCCGCCGCCGCGTCGCGATGCCGGCCACCGGGTTAGGGCGGGTCACGGCGCACTACGGGTCACGGTGATCGGGTCCAGGCCTCCAGCACACCCGGACCCGCGCGGACACGCTCCCAACTCCCCAGGCCACGGACTCGCCGCAGCAGCTTCCTCAGGCTCCAGCAACCGCCACAGATGGACAGGAATCGCAAGCGGGCGGCGGCGGCTGCCGCGGCGTACTGGTACCCCGAGTATCTCGCCGGCACGTGCTACGCGGATCTGGTGGACTCGATACGGGCGCAGGCCAGCGCAGACGATACGCAGCCCGCCGAGGCCAGCACCGCGCCGCAGACGCTGTACGGCCTGCTGCACGCAGACGAGCGGCCGCTGGGCCTGGAGGCCGCGGTCGAGCCCGCGGCCGCAGCCAAGGCGGCCGCGCGCGACGCGGACGCCGGCGGCGACGGCCCAACCGCCACCGCCGGCTCCGCCGTCCTCCCCCTCCCCGGCGCGTGGTCCGCCGCCGACGTGGCCGCGCAGATCACCGTCGCCGGCGGGGTCGACGCCGAGTACAAGGGTACGTTGCGCGCGGGCGCGCTGACGGCAGCAACGGCCGGCAAGAGCGGCGACTCGGACGCGGCCGCGGTCCGCGCCGACCACGCCATCCCCCGCGAGGCCGGCGTGTTCTACTTCGAGGTCGAGGTGCTCGCGCGCGGCAAGGACAGGTACGCCGGCGGCGGGCGCGCTGACGGCAGCGCGATCGCGATCGGGCTGGCCACGGCCACGGCGTCGCTGGCCAAGATGCCGGGCTGGACGGCCGACACGTGGGGCTACTCGGCCGCGGACGGGCACGTGTTCGAGGGCAAGAACATCGGCAAGGCGTACGGGCCGCAGTACACGGCCGGCGACACGGTGGGGTGCGCGGTCAACTTCCGCACCGGCGCCGTGTTCTTCACCAAGAACGGGTTCGCGCTGGACGACGTGGCGCTCGGCACGGCCAAGCCGCTGTACCCCGTCGTCGGCCTGCGGGCCGGCGGCGACCGCGTGCGGGCCAACTTCGGCCGGCTGCCGTTCGAGTACGACATCGACTCGTACGTCCGCGACGAGAAGGCCAAGCTGTACCGGCAGATCAACGCGTTTCCGCCGCCGGTGGGCGCGGCCGGGCTCTCGACGGACGCGGCCACGACCGAGACCATCCACCGGCTGATCTTCTCGTACCTGGCGCACGACGGCTACGTGGACACGGCGTGCGAGTTCCTGCGGGACGTGCGGCGCGAGGGCGACCACGGGCTGCCGGCGCCGGACGCGGTGCCGCGCGACTCGGAGGCCGCGCAGCGGCAGCGGATCCGGCTGGCCGTGCTGGAGGGCGACGTGGACGCGGCGCTGGAGCTGACGGCGCGGTGCTACCCGGGCGTGCTGCCGGCCAACCCCGGGCTCCTGTTCCGGCTGCGGTGCCGCAAGTTCGTCGAGATGATGCGGCTCTGCGGCGACGGCACGGCCGGCGGCGGCGGCGACGCGGCCATGGCCGACGCCGGCGCGGCGGACGCGCTCGCGGCGGCCATCGGCTACGGCCAGGAGCTGCACGAGCTCTACCGCGCGGCCGAGGACGGCGCGGCGATCGCCGAGCTCAACGACGTGTTCTCGCTGCTGGCGTACCCCGACCCCCGCGCCTCGGTCGTCGCGCCGCTGCTCGATCCCGCCGGGCGCAAGCCCATCGCCGAGGCGCTCAACTCGGCCATCCTGGTCTCGCTCGGCCAGTCGTCGGTGGCGCCGCTCGAGCGGCTGATCCAGCACGCGACGCAGGTCGTGCACGAGCTCGCGCGCACCAACGGCGGCCAGGCCGCGTTCGTCAACGTCCGGCACGACCTCCGCTCGCTCTAGCGGCCGGCCCCTAGACAATACACGCTATTGGCATACTGGAATTGTAGACTATGGACACGCCGCGGCCCGCCCGGGCGGCCGGCGGCCGCCGCCGCGGCCGTCAATGTATCTGTGGGCGCGGCCCAGGGTCCGTGCCGGCGGCCGGGGCCGCCGGGTTGCGGGCGGCTACAATCCTCAAAAACAAACAACTAGTTGACGCCGGCGACGATCTCGGACGCGGTCTGCAGCGAGTCGACCATCTTCTGGACCTCCTTGCGGCGGTTGACGGTGAAGTCGTTCTCGCGCAGCAGGTCCTCGAGCGAGTCCGAGCGGTAGAGCTTCTCGAGCAGCTCGCGCTGCATCTCGTCCTTGGAGTAGCTGACCAGGTTGAGCATGACGGCCTTGGGGACCATGTCGATCATCGTGCGCTTGACGATGTTGAAGTACGACTGGATCAGGAGCTTGATGACCTCGGTCTCGGCGGCCTCGCGCTCCGAGAGCACGCCCGAGGCCTTGAGCACGGCCGGCGGCGCCTCCATGGCGGCCATCTTCTTCTTGTTCTTGGTGGCGAAGAACGAGTTGAAGAACCCGCCGTTCTCGTCGGGGTTCATGCCGATGGGGACGGCGCCGAGGTTGTCCTTCTGGACCTGGGGCAGCGGCTTGCCGGTCTTGGGGTCGACCTGCACCGGCTTCTGCGCGTTCATCTTCTCGTTGACGATGGCCATGGCGCGGTGGCCGTTGAGGAAGTCGGGGTGGCCGGTGTTGATGTACGACGACTCCATCGAGACGATGTCGAGGACGAGCTTGTTGGTCGGCACGAGCGCCTGCTTGAAGAAGCCGATGACGACGTGCAGCAGCTTGTCCTTGAGCACCGGGTACCGCTTGAAGACCGGCTTCTGGAGGATCTGCGACAGGATCCGCACAAGCTCGTCGTAGACGAGCGTCACGCACTTGAGACTCGGGTCCTCGAACCGGCGGATCTGCTGCTTGACGATGACCTCGAACGCGGTCGTGCCCACAAACAGCGCCGGCGACGAGCCCGACGAGTTGTACAGGATCGTGCGGATGTCCACGTCCTTGACCTGGTCGAACGGGTCCACCGCCTTGACGCCGTTCGAGTACAGCTCGTGGAACACGAACGAGATACGCGCGCCGCCCGAGAGCTCCAGGCTCGACAGCTCCTGCGAGTTGCCGTCGAGGATCGTGCGGTACTCGTTGCAGAACTCGGTGATCACGTTGAGGATGATGTTCGACGGCGTGCCCAGCGACGAGTCGCCCAGCTGCGCCAGCTCCATCTGGTACTTGGACAGCGTGCTCTGGATGCGCGCCTTGATGTCCGGCAGCGTGGCCTTGATGTGGTGCATCAGGATCATGTTGAGCTTGCGCGCCAGGAACGGCGTGCCGCAGTACTGCGCCTTGGCCCGGTACGACGGGTGGTTCTCGAAGAACTCGCGCTCGTGCTCGAGCGCCGACGTGATGGCCTTGTTCTGCTCGATGTCGCGCTGCCCGCGGTTGATCACGGGCACGTAGCCCAGCCGCAGCGGGATCACGCGGCCGGCCAGGATGTCGACGACGTCCGTGCCCTGGTCCATCAGGTCCACCTTGGTCAGCACGCCGATCGTGCGCGTGCCCTCGGGGTCCGTCTCGCGCGCCAGCTTGAGGCCGTCCGAGTTGGCCAGGTCCGTGTTGGCCGCCGTGACCGCGAGAATGATCGCGTTGGGCTTGGTGATGAACTTGAGCACCATCTCCTTGATCTGGCGCTCAATGTCCTTCGGCTGGTCGCCCACGGGCACCTTGGTCAGGCCGGGCAGGTCGACCAGCGTCAGCGTCAGCACGTTGGGCGAGAAGATCCGCAGGTTGATCGGGTTGGGCGAGATCCCCGCGTTCTTGCCGGTCTTGCTCTCGGTCTCGCGCACGATCTCCTCGCGGATCTTGCCAAAGTCCGTGAACTTCTGGTTGGGCAGGTGGAGGAACTCGCCCCACTCGTCCGCCTCGTCGTTGTCCGACTTCGGACGGTTGATCAGCTGCAGGACGAGTGGCCGACGGGTGACAATGCCGGTACCTGGCGTCAGCGCGCCCGCGCAGCCACTTACCACGCGGCAGGAAGTCCCGGCCGACGATGTTCTCGAGCACCGACGACTTGCCGCTCGACTGGGAGCCGACGACGGTAATCTGGGGCAGGTCGATGGGGTTCGTGGTGGGGCCGAGCGTGGCGAACGCGTCCTGCGAGTCAGCGCTGCTGCCTGGGTCCGGTCCCGGGTCCGCTGGGACCGCTGGGTCCGCTGGGTCCGGGGGGGATGGGGCGCTCTGGCGGGGCGGGTCCAGGGGGTGCGCCTGGCTGCGCCGGGTCGCCGCCGGGCCTGCTGCAGGGCCCGCTGCGACCCGCCGGGTCCGCTGCCGGGCCCTGGCCGTCCGCGCCCGGCGGGTCGCCCGCAGACCCGCCGGCGGCCCGACCAGCCGCCCGCCCGACCCGCCGCCCGCCGGCACCCGTCTGCCCCGTCCAGCTGCCGCCCCACACCGCGCTTGCACTCACCTGAAGACGGTTGACGGTGGAGATAAGGTGCTGGTCCATGGCGGCTACTGTAGTCTGCTAGGCAACACTGGTCTGTGATAATACGGCGACGTGGCGCTTGCTGGCTCCTGGAAAAGACCTCGCGACGGTGCTATCGGATACAGTTCAGGCGTTCAGATACACCAATGGCTGGATGTGGTCTGTAAGCAAGAAACTGATAGTTCTATGCCAATGGCGATCAGTATCGTCCGCAGGTCCACCGCGCCCGGCCGGTCTCGGACGGATTGGCGGCGCGCACAGCGTCGCTGCAGCCGCGCACACGGCCAGCCGTCTCCGCGCGGGCGCGCCGGTGAAGTACATACCAGATGGTATCGGAAGGGCCGGTAGAAGCTTGGGAAACGAGACAAGAGAGTATCGTGGGCCCAGAAACGTAGATAAGTATCCCAGGTTGCAACGTAAATAATGGTGTTTAGATTGCAGCAGAGTACGAAAGTGGGCGCAATCGCGACGCGCGGCGACGGTAGCGGCACAAAGCGTGGTGAATTTGCCGGGAATACGGCGCAAGCGTCGCGCGGCCGCGGGGATGTGTATTTTTAGCGGAACTGAACTGCGGGTCCGCAGCAGTCCCTAAACCGTTTAGGCCCTAACCCAAAAGCCGTTGGCCGCCGGCACGGACCGGCCGTGGCCTGGCGGGCGCGCGGGCACGGTGGCGGCCCGGCAGCCGGCGGAGGGCGCCGGAGGCGCGCGGGCGGGCGCGCGGCGACGGCGACGCCGGCGGCGGCGTCGCGCATATCCCAGCACGCGCGCACATGTCAGCACGAGCCGCACGGCGTGCGGCGGGCCCGCCGCGCGGCCGCAGGCCTGCAGCAGCGCGCGTGGCCGTGCAGCGGCGTGCAGGCCAGCGCACGGCGGCGCCGCGGGCGGTGCGGCGCGGCCGGGTAACTGCGGGATATCGCCGCCCGCGCCGCATCCTCCCGCCACATGTCTGTGTACGAGCCCGCCGAGGACGATGGCCAGCTGGCCGCGCAGACTGCGCGCCGGCGCCGTGTGATCGCCGTCTCGGGCGCGTCCGCCCTTGGCCTCGCCAACGAGGTTGCTCTTCTGAAAGAGAAGGTCGAGCTCGAGCGCGCGGCCGGATCGACCGGCCGCCGGCCGCCTGTCGACGATCGCGCCCGCAAGAAGCAGGCCTGGAAGCCCAATCGGGGGGTCAAGGAGCGCGCCGCGCGGGACGCGGCCGTGGCCGAGGAGCCCGAAAAGGACGCCCAGCGCATCCTCGAGCGCAAGGCCAAGCAATACGAGGCGCTCAAGCGCGGCTACGCCGCGCCCGGCGTCCGCGACGAGGATGTCCTGATCGACGTCGACATGCTGCCCGCCCGCCGGTCTGACGACGACTCGTCCGACGACGAGGACGCCCGGTACCGGCGGCTGCAGCGGCGGGGCGACGGCCGCGACGACGACAGCGACGACGACATGGTCACGTACGAGGACGAGTTCGGCCGCACGCGCCGCGTCTCGCGCTGGAAGATGCCGCGCACGTACGACGGCGAGCGCGGCCCCGGCGGCGGCTTCACCGGCGTGTACGTGCCGCAGCCGACCAAGCTGATCTACGGCGACGTGATCCAGCACGAGGCGTTCACAGCCGACGAGGAGGCCATGCGCGAGATCCTCACGCGCGACGACACCAACGACCTCGAGAAGCACTATGACGCCAAGTGGGAGATCCGCAACAAGGGCGTCGGCTTCTACAACTTTTCCCAGGACAAGAAGACGCGCGACGCCGAGATGGACGAGCTCAAGCACATGCGCGAGCAGACCGAACGCATGATGCGCCGGTCTGCCGAGCTGCGCAAGCGCAGCGCGGACCGCCTGGCGCGGCGCCGCCGCGTCGTGGACGCGCGCCGGAACGCGGTCCTGGGCGACCAGTTCCTGCAGACGCTGCCGTAGGCGCGCCGCACGGGCTGCGGCGCACCGCGGCGCGGGTGGCGCAGGCGGCGCCTGCGCCGCATGCGGTGCGGTGCGGTGTCCCACCGAGCCGCACGCCACAGCGGCGCCCCGGCCCCGCGCCACTGATAAGCGTCGCCCCCGCCGATGGCATCGCCAACTGTCGTGCGGCGTGTCTCGTGTCCCATGGCCGGACCGTTTCCGATCACGTGTTCATAGAAGGATTACGAATTGTGCTCGCCTAGTTCGGCCATATCTCCGCAAACCGAGGCTGTGCAGCCCCGCCACGCGCCAAACACCCATTGCACCGCCCATTCGGTGTTAACTACGCCTCACTAGCTGGTCACAAGCTCGCCTGTCCGGACAAGGTCCAGAAGGTCCCAAGTCACGGTAACCGTCGTCACGCCCGCAGCCTACGGCCGAGTTCGGCAGATATCTCTCGCCTCCGCCTATTCGGTGGCCTGTCGATAACATAAATTCACCCGACGTCCGGTTCGTTTCTTCCCCAGAAGCATAGTGTGACCAGCAGGTACGTCCGGCCATGGCCGCCACTAACGTCAAGACCATGAGCGCTCCTCCCCCGCCGTCCACGCCCGCTGGGTGGGTGGCCAAGTACGATGAGAACTACAAGACGTGAGTACGCGCCAATTGCCCGACTGACGCCAGGTACTACTATGTCAACCTCGCAACTGGGGTCTCGCAGTGGGAGCCGCCGGCAGGCAGCAGTTCCGACAAGCCGGGGCCGCCGCCGTACACGCAGGCCGCGCCGGCGCCGCAGCAGCAGCACGACCAGCGCGCTTACGGCGGGTACCAGCAGCCGCCGCCGGTGCCGCAGCAACAGTACTACCAGGCGCCGCCGCAGCAGCAGTACGGCTACCCGCCCCAGCCCCAGCCATACGGCGGCTACCAGCAGCCGCCCTACGGCTACCAGCAGCCGCCCTACGGCTACCAGCAGCAGCCGCAGGTCATCTACGCGGAGCAGCAGCAGAAGAAGTCGCGTATGGGCGGCGCTGGAGGCATTGCCCTCGGTGCTGGTGCCGGTCTCCTAGGCGGCATGCTGATTGGCGAGATGATGGATGGTCCGCACATGATGGGCCCCCCTCCCGGCGAGTACGGTCCTGGCCCCGACTATGGCGGCCCCGGCCCCGGCGACGACTTTGGCGGCGGTGACGACTTCGGCGGCGGAGACTTTGGCGATTTTTAGACGCCGGTCGCAGCATTGTATTTTCTCTCATTTCGGGCTTGCAATTCTAGGTGTACAGTTTTTGGCCTTTTCAATACACGCTTTCCTCTACGACGCGACCAAGCACGCGCGGCTGAGCGTGGCCGTGAAGGTTGTGCCTGCACGAGCCCGCTGCCAGCGTACGCCCGGTTTAGCCGAGCAGTGGTCGGGGAATGTCACTCTCTAGTCCCGGCCGGGTGTCGGTACGGCGTCAGGCACTGTGCGCAAGCACGGCGAGCCTCGGTAACGGGCCTGCAGGTAACGTGCAGTGCGGCGGTGTGGGTTATGAGCCGCAGCCTAGCGCGCGGCCATCCGCGCACCGCGCCGCACCGCACGCGTCGCACTGCCACCACATTCGTCTAGCGCGGTAGACCGCCTGGGCGCCCAGAGTCGCGCACCGCCACAGCGCCCCTGGCCGCTCTTGCCGAGCCGGACGCCACGCTGCCATAGCGCGTCCGGCCGCGGCCGTGGCCGGCCAGAGGAACCGCTGCACCGGGCGGCCGCAGCAGCTGCGCGCCAGTGCGCCGATGCGGGCAGTAGGCTATCGCGCGCATGGGCCAGCGGATGCCGCGCGGCCGCCGTGGCGGTGTGCCATGGCGGTGCGTTCGGCGGCGCGGCTTTGGCACGGCCCGGGGTCCGAGTGGCGCGGGCACAGCCGTCGCGCCGCACGACGCTTGCGACGTATCTGCCCAGCCCTACGGCTGGGCGGCTGCACCACCCCAGCTCGCGCTCCGGGCTGCACAGCCACCGCAACCCCAACCCACAGCAGCCACCTCTAAACCGACCGCCGTCCACTAACTCAGCCACTGTCCTGCACCTGTTCCGTCTCACGGCCTCTGTGTGCGGCCACTGGGAGAAAGCTATTTTTGAGTAGGGCTACCAGGTTGTTAAATTATCAGAACATATACATTCCTCAAAAAACTTCACTCCGCCCCTTCTTGCTCGCTCGCTGCCCAGTGCGTGCTTCTGAGCGGATATTTGAAGGACGAGGAAGTTCTGGTTGCAAGCCAGCGATTGATATCATCTGTGCGAGGACAGACAGCTGCCGCAGCTGTCGAAGCGATTGATAGGTACGGCAAGTGGGCGCAATCAGGGCCGGGCCGGCAGCCGCGGCTGGGTGCTTGCGGCCAGACAGGGGTCCGCAACCGGCGGCGGCCTGTCGGGCGCGGCGGACAGGGCGTGCCGTGTGGAGCCGACAACCGGAACCGATCTGACGACCAGGCATGGCGATTTTCAACCGCGGTTCGTCTCCGGACGAGACGGACAGCATCGATGAGACGACGCCACAGGTGGCCGAGAAGAAGCCCAAGACCCGGCGGCCACCCAGTAAGTGCGCGCACAGGGCCCGCTGACCACAGACACGGCGTTTCGCCAGCAGCGTCTGAAGGCGTGGCAGTAAGTAGGCGACCGCGGCTGCGCTGACCCCAGGCCGATCTTGACGCCCAAGACCGTGCTGCCGCTGTACTTTGCGATTGGAATCATTTTCATGCCCATCGGCGGCTTGCTGCTTTGGGCCAGCTCGCTCGTGCAGGACATGGAGCTTGAGTACACGTACTGCTCCACGCTGGCGAACGACACGTTCTCGGACATGCCGTCGCAGTACTACTCGTCGCACTTCAAGGGCTCGGGCACGCAGAGCCCGCCCATGTGGCGCACGTCGACCAACAGCTCCGCACCGGCCGGCCAGCAGACGATCTGCACGCTGCGGTTCCAACTCATGCACGAGATGGAGGCGCCGGTGCTGCTCTACTACAAGCTCACGAACTTCTACCAGAACCACCGCCGGTACGTGCAGTCGATCAACGAGGACCAGATCAACGGCAAGGCCATGTCCGCGGCCGACCTCAAGAGCGCGGACGACTGCAAGCCGCTGATTGTCGACTCGGCGACGGGCAAGCCGTACTACCCGTGCGGCCTGATCGCCAACTCGATCTTCAACGACACGATTATGTCGCCGGTGTTCAGGGGCGACGTCTCGCCGCAGTCGCCGTCGAGCGAGAACGCGACGTACTCGATGACCGACCAGGGCATCGCCTGGTCCCAGGACAAGAAGCGCTTCAAGAAGACCGAGTACAAGGCTTCGGAGGTTGTTCCGCCGCCGTACTGGGTGGACCGCTACCCGGACGGCTACACGGACGACAACCTGCCAGACCTGTCCGAGTGGGAGGCGCTCCAGAACTGGGTCCGCACCGCCGGTCTGCCCGAGTTCTCCAAGCTGGCTCTGCGCAACGACACGACGGCCATGCAGGCGGGCACGTACGAGATCGACGTCGGCCTGCACTTCCCGGTCACGACCTACTCGGGCACCAAGTCGCTGCTGCTCTCAACTCGCACCGTTCTGGGCGGCCGCAACCCGTTCCTGGGCATCGCCTATCTGGTCGTCGGCGGCCTGTGCTTCGCGCTCGGCCTGTTCTTCACCATCCGCCACCTGATCAAGCCGCGCAAGCTCGGCGACCACACGTATCTGTCGTGGAACAACGACGCAGCGTCGACAGCGGTGGCCAGCGGACGCGATCTGTCGTCCAACGTCGATCGCAGATAGGCGTCCGTGGATCCGCGTTTTCCGACCCCGCGTGCGTCTGGGCGTGCGCGGCGGCTACGGGTTGTATTACTACCGCAATATATGTCTCGAGTTCTGATCGCACGGGCGCGGCCGGCGCCGGGTCCGGCCGCGGGTCCGTGGGTTCGTGCGTCTGTGGATCACGCGTCTGTGATCCGCGTTCACAGACCTGCCCAGCCTGCCGCTCTTCGGTCGCCAAACCAGGCGCGTCTCGTGAGCCGAGTCTTGGCCGGCTGTGATCTGCGGTCGTGATCCGCGGTCGTGATCCGCCGCTGTGGCTCGTATTGACTCGTGTTACGTCGGCGGCTAGCGCTCGGCCAGAGCAGCGCGCGGCCAGACGCCCGCGCCTCCGCCAGGCCTGTTGCCAGCTGCCGCCTCTGCGCCGCAGCTCTGCACGCGCGTCGCCCCCTGCCGTCCCGCCAGGCGGCCGCGTGTCGTTTGCGCGGCGGGTGGCCTACCACGCGGCAGCAGCCGGCAGCAGCCGGCAGGCAGCGCAAGCACAGCCACGCGGTTAAGCACGCAAGCCCCGTTTGCCACATCGTAACCGTCAACAGTGGTCCGCTAGCCCGTTCCAGGCCCTATTCAGCCCCAAACAGACGATCGCTACCCCCGTTTGGGCGATATTAGCTGCCCGCCGACGCGCTGAGCAATCGGGCACCACCCCCGTGGTACGGTCTAACACTTTCTGGCCAGCCTAGTCCCTGTCGGAGCCGCGGTCGCGGGCAGCAACGCGGGCCGGGCGACTAGCGCGATGCGGCACACGATCGTTTCCGTAGCAACATACACTTAAGGTTAAGCCCCATATTAAAGTGGCAAGGTGTAAACAAACACCTAAACGCTACCTCCGAGGAATGTCTTGACAAGCCCGCCGTCAATTGGGCTACGTCGGACGGTTGAGCTCTCGCGGACGACGGACACCGGCCACGGACTGCCGGAGGGTATGACAAACTGATCCCGCTGTGCGCGGCCACGAACACTACGACACGTCCGACACCAGCCACGTCAGCTCACCCGACGCCGAGAGCACGGCCACCGGCATGGCCGAAATCAACACCGCCAGCAAGATGGGCGCGGGCGGCGCCGGGCCCGAGAAGCTCGGCGTGCTGATCGCCATCTTCATCAAGGGAGTACGTGCGCGCGCGGCCGAGCTGACGCCAGAAAAACCTGCCCAACCGGAGGAAGATGGGCAAGCAGGACCCGTACTGCACCGCGCGCATTGCGCAGAACGCACAGAACACCAAGACCGACAAGCGCGGCGGCCAGACGCCGCACTGGGACCACGAGCTGCGCTTCGACGTCTACGACACGCCCGACAGCCAGAAGATGAAGGTCACGGTTCTGGACGACAACGACGCCCGGCCGGAGCTCATCGGCGACGCCTTGATCGACCTCAAGCCGGCTTTTGAGCGCTCCTCGGCCGACGGCTACGACAACTGGCACCCGATCATGTTCAAGAACAAGTACGCCGGCGAGATCTTCATCGAGATGACGTTTTACGCCAAGGTACGTGGCCGCAGGCCTAGCTGACGCCAGAAATCGCGCAAGGTGAAGAAGACGAACAACAAGGACAAGCCCAAGGTCAAACGCGTGCCGCGGAAGGGCGAGGTTGACCAGCCGGCCGAGCGCGAGGGCCGGCCGGACCCGGGCGACACCGACGACGAGCTGTACAGGACGTTCAACAGCCAGAACGTGTACCACGAAACGCCAAATACGACGCCGAACGCGACCCGGACACGCCGGGAAAACTCCAGCACGAACCTGCATGCGGCCGCACAGGCCTCGCCGACCCGCCGGAGCTCGGGCTCGTTTGTGTCGGACACGGACGAGCCTACGCGGGACGAAACTCGCGACCGCCGCGTGAGTCGCGATGGCCGCGGCCGCCGCAGCAGCCACGATATCCGCGACCACCGCGACCGCGAGCTCCGCGAGCAGCACGAGCGGCGGCCGAGCCGCGACGACCGCGACCCCCGAGACACGCACGAGTACGAACCGCCGCAGCTGCCGATGTACCACTACGATTCCACAGTTTTGAACGTCGTCGAGAGCCCTCTGGACCAAGAAAATCAGCCGTGGCAGCACCACAACAGCGTCGACAGCGGCAGCGGCGCCAGCCTGTACGAGCCAGAGACGCCACGGGTCCGAGAGGAGGCTGTGGCGCTGAGCAAACGCGATATGTCGCCAATGCGCGAGCTGCCGGTGTCGCCGCTCAGCCCGAGCCGGCGCGATCCGTCGCCGATGAGAGACCTGCGGGACACGCGAGACCCGCTGGCCGACCATCTCGCACGCGCGCGCTCTATGCGCGAGCTGCCGGCGGTCGCAGCGCAGCTGTCGCCGACTCAGAGGGACATGTCTGTGTTCCACTCGCTGCCCGAGAACCAGAGGGAGCCGTCGCCGGCGCGCGCGCGGTCACGGTCGCCGCTGGTCCGCGCGCCATCGACTCGCGAGCACGCGCTGCCGCGCAGCCGGCCGCTACCGCCGCAGCCGGGCGACTTCCACGGCGGCTACGACGACTACGCCGAGCCCGAGTCCGCCGAGGACTACTACGACGAAGCCTACGACCAGTGGTCTCCGGACCTGCACCGGACCGCCAGCCGTAGCCTGCCGCGACCGTCGCCCCGGCCGGACCTGGCGTTCAGCATGGCGCGGAGCGCGAGCGCGCGGGTGCCGCGTGGGGCGCCGGCGCGCAGCTTGCGCAACCAGACGGGCGCGGTCTACGACCCTTACGGGCCCATGCAGGGCTACACAGCGCCGTTGCAGGTGCCGTTGCACCAGCAGTCGCTGCCGCAGCTGCCGCAGCTGCCGCCGGCACTGCCGTTGCCGATTGTGCCCGAATCGGCGCAGTCGCGGCCGGTCAAGTCGCCGTCGATGCCGCAGGTGCCGATGAAGTCGCCGTCGCTGCCACAGCTGCCGACGCGGTCGCCGTCGTTGCCGCAGCTGCCGGGCTTCGCGCCCGTGCGGCACGCGCTGCCGAACCCGGCGCACTACAGCCGGCCGGCAGACGCGTACGACGAGTACGGGTACGGGTACGACGGGTGGGACGAGTACGGGTACGAGCCGCACGCGCCGCACGGCGCGCATGAGCCGCACGGCATGCATGAGCCGCACGGCGTGCATGAGCCGCACGGCGTGCATGAGCCGCACAGCATGCACGAGCCGCACGAGCCGCACGAGCCGCACGAGCGGTACGAGGAGCCGCGCGACTACTACGACTACGACGCCTACCACGACGCCGCCAGCCCGGCGCTGGCCGGCATGTACCTGCCGGCCGCGCCCGCGCTGGCCAGCCCGCCCGTGCTCAAGCCCGTGCAGCCGCTGCAGCCGCAGAAGAGCCCCAAGCTGGCGCAGAAGCAGCAGCGGCCCGCGCAGGTCACGTTCGCCAACGGCAGCAGCCGCGCCGTGGCCGGCAAGCCCGCGCCGCCCAGCAAGCAGCCGGCAGCCGCGCCGTCGCGGCGGCAGCCGCAGCTCAAGCGGCTCGGCCGCGCGCGCCAGCGCGACCCGGTCCTGCACGCCGAAGTCGAGCAGCTCGAGCTGATGCTCCAGCGCAGCAACCTCGACCGGTGACCCGACGACCACGTGGGCACGAATGGACGCAGATAGCATAATACACCGGACATCACTGACCGCCAGACGCGTCGCGTCGCGTCGCCCACAACACGGCTCAGGAGCCTTATACGGACCGCTGTCCCACGTAGACACCACCCCAAAGATGAACACCGAATCGGCCGCGGGCAACGGCGACTACACGCAGGCGTATCTCTCGGACGTGATCATGGAGGACGTCGAGATGCGGGACGGATCAGACGAGTCCGAGGCGTCGTCGGACGAGGAGCTCGAGGCGGAGGACCTGGTACGCAGGCCGCGACGCGTCGCTGACCACAGGCCGCGGTCAACGCAGAGGACAGCATCAGCGAGCAGATCGACACGGCCAACATCGTGCCGGCGCGCACGCGCGGACGGGTGGCCGGCTTCGCCGCCGCGGCCGGGCTCGGCGGCGACGACGGCGACGACGAGAACGACAGCGACTACGAGGCGTCCTCGGACGACGAATAGCTTAGCGTCCGTAGTTCTAATTATTTTATTCATTTCAAAACCTAGACCATCACGCAATTCGTAACAAGCTCGAGAAAAAGAGTAGACTATAAAGACATATAACGAACAGGACAAAAGAGACAAAAAGGTACATGCACATCTTCGTTATAGCGTTTATAAGAAAAACAGGGGAAGAACGTTAACGTAGACGCGGCGGGCCAGGCGGGCTGCGGCCAGAGTGTATTTGACAGCGGGGGTGCTCAGCAGCACTTGGACGAGTCCTTCTTGTCCTCGTCCGGCGCGCGGGTGAAGGCCAGGACGGTGCCCTCGCCCGGGCGGGGGCCGGTCTCGGGGCCCTGGTCGAGCTGCTTGGACGAGACGATGCGGTAGATCTCGGTGAGGATGTTCTGGAAGGCGAGCTCGACGTTGGACGCGTCGAGGGCCGAGGTCTCGATGAACGACAGGTTGTTCTCGGCCGCGAAGGCCTTGGCGTCGTCGGTCGGGACCGTCCGCAGGTGCCGCAGATCGCTCTTGTTGCCGACGAGCATGATCACGATGTTGGAGTCGGCGTGGTCGCGCAGCTCCTTGAGCCACCGGGTCACGTTCTCGTATGTGTTGGTCTTGGAGATGTCGTACACGAGCAGCGCGCCGACGGCGCCGCGGTAGTACGCCGACGTGATCGCGCGGTAGCGCTCCTGGCCGGCCGTGTCCCAGATCTGCGCCTTGATGGTCTTCGCATCGACGCTGATCGAGCGGGTGGCGAACTCGACGCCAATTGTGCTCTTGGACTCCAGGTTGAACTCGTCCCGCGTGAACCGGCTGAGCAGGTTGGACTTTCCGACGCCGGAGTCACCGATCAGGACGACTGCCGTCAGCGTGCCCGTGGCCCACACCTACCCTTGAACAGATAATCGTACTCGTCTTGGGCCATCGTAGCTTGGTAGTTGTCTGGATCTGTCAGCATCGTCCTGCAGACGCATCCATCACGAGGCGCACGCGCGGGCGCCCGGCCGCCCGGCCCGCGCGCCGCCCGCGGGCCGGTCCGACGCGGTGCGGCGGATTCGGCGACTGCGCTGTGACCGCCAAGACGCCATCGGCCGTGCGCGCCGGCCGGGCAGCAATCAATCCGCGCGCCATCCAGCCCCGTCCCGCGCGCGCGTGCGCCAGCTGCAAGGTACACTCACAGGGTGTGCTTGGTGTGGAAAGTGTGCAAAGTAGCCTGGAGAAAAAAGAGGATGGGTGGCCATCTAAAAACAGCGCACGACTCTTCACACCAAGCACACCGCGAGGTCCCAGCCACTGGCTGCGCCCACTTTGCGGGCCGGGTAGGGGCGCGCCACATCTCGTGCGCCTATGCGCCGCACTGGCCGCCCCATGTGGCGCGACCCGACACGCGCGCCGGCCCGCGCCGCGCCCCGCACGCCGGAGCGCCAGGCACCAGGGCCGCGGCGCCGCCCGGCGGGCGCGCCGGGCGCGGCGCCGCGGCCCCGGCCGAATTGCTTACCTGGTGTGTCAACAGTGTGTGATGTCGTCCGGGTGTCAACAGCCGATTTAAAGATGGTCACCGCCGACGCCGCACTCTTAGAACAAGGGGCAGCGTGCAGCCGAGAGCACCAGAAGGGGCAATGCAGCGTTCTGTACGGATCGGGCGCCGTCCAGGCGACGGCTGCGACGCTAGGCGGCTCAGACAGACGGGGCGGCGCACCGCGCACGTGACTTCTGTGCAGCTCCTGCCCGATCTGGTGGCCCGGGTAAAACGCGACGCGCCTGCTGCCCGGTGGCTGTGCGACGCGTTCCCGTTCCCGTCTGGCGCCTGCAGGGGGCGGCGACGGCCGTCCGGTGCACGGCCGGCGGCGCGACGGCGTCTGGGTGCACACGTGTGCGGCGCGGCGGAGTGGCCGTGCGTGGCTGCGTCGTATGACATGTGCCCGAACCCATCAGTCACTCGATCACACGGGTCACCACGGATCACAGCTGGTCGGGTCACGGAGGTCACCACAGATCACATGCGCGGCGGGTCGCCATCCGCGCCCGCGCGGTCGTACCCGCCGGCCGCTGCTTGCACCCGCCGCCCGCGCGACCGCCGGCGCCCGTGCTACTCGCAGTGCCCTCGTCCGGCCGGATCGTATGCGTCGGCGCGCCCGTACGCTTCTTGGCTGGACGCTCTTGGCTGAACCTTACTGCAGGCCGCGGCCGTTCGGGCCGGACCTGCATGTTTGTTCTCTGAGCGCGGCTCGGCTATTTCCATCGCGCCGCAGAGCCCAAGGGGCTGCCCTGGGCCTCTGGAAGCCGTGTGCGGCTGCCACAGCCGCCGCACGCATCCTACGCCGACGCACGCGCTTCTCGACCAGACGTCGTACGTGATTGCGTCTGCTGCCCGCGCCGGCGGCCTGCCCGCGACGGATCAATTGGCTGCAATTTCCAGCGACGCGGCCAGACGAGGACTTTACGCGTAGTGCCCCGCGGCGCCGCACTTAACACCGCAAACGCGCCGCACTCGTGCTCCCAACCTCACCTGCTGGAAAAAAACGCCGCAGGCCATCGGACTCTTCCTCCAGCTTCACGAGCACCCATCATCGCGCCCAGCTGACGGTAATCGTCCAGAAAGCCCTAATGGATTCCAAGGACGAAGAGGCCGCCGTAAGTAGCTCGTCAGCGGCACGCGCGGCCGCGGCCGGCGGCGCATCAGGCGCAATCATGCCTACTGCGGCCCACGCGGCATTCTCGCCGCCAGCAGGCCGCGGCAGCGCGGCGCTGCCCGCAGCGGTGTCAGATCCGTGCCAGACACGCCATCCGACCGGCCGACACGATCCGGGCTAACAGCAAGCAGAAGTGCGTCCGCGTGGCGTCCAAGGCCAGCGTCGCGTTCATGACGAAATACTTCGCCAAGGAGATGTCCACTATCATCGATGAGGAGCGCAAGATCAAGCATGTCGAGCTCGCCGACAAAATCGAGGACAAAATTGACGACGCCAACTTTCTCAAGTCCAAGAACGTCAAGCTCGGATCGGACGTGAGTGGCCGGCGCGAGCGATCTAACGGCAGTTTGACCAGAGCCAGCTCGACTGGCGTTACAGCCCGATCATCCAGTCCGGCGGCAAGTACGACCTGCGGCCGTCCGCTGGCTCGGACGAGGAGACGCTGCATGGCGGTGTGATCCTGTGCTCGCTGGGGATGCAGTACAAGTCGTTCTGCTCCAACATGGGCCGGACGTATCTGATTGATCCGAACAAGGTACGGTGCCGGGCGCGCAAGGCTGACCGGTAGACGCAGGAGAAGTACTACAACTTCCTGGTGCAGCTGCAGCGCAAGGTCTTCGAGATGCTCAAGGACGGCGCCAACACGGTGGAGGTGCACTCCAAGACGATTGCAGCGATCAAGGCCAAGTACCCCGAGCTCGTCGGGCACTTTATCAAGACCATGGGCTGGCGGATCGGAGCCGAATTCCGCGACAAGAACTTCCTGATCAACGCCAAGTCGTCAGGAACGATCAAGGAGGGCATGACGCTCAACATCTCGCTCGGGTTCCAGGACCTGACGTCGCCCAACACGACCGACCCGCGCGGCAAGACGTACAGTCTGCTGCTGATCGACACGGTGCTCATCACAAAAGACTTCCCGGTGGTGCTGACAGACTCGCCCAAGGAGCAGGGCGACATCTCGTACTATTTCAAGGACGAGGAGGAGCTGCAGGACGAAAAGAAGGAGAAGGCGCCGAAGAAAGAGAAGCCGGCAAACACGGCGGTGCTGAAGAGCAAGCTGCGCGGCGAGGCGCGCAACGTGGACGAGAGCGCCGAGATCCGGCGGCGCGGGCACCAGGCGGAGCTGCACCAGCGGCGCCAGGAGGAGGGCATGGCGCGGTACGCGGGCGAGAAGAAGTCGGACGACGGCGAGAAGCGCGCGGACTTCAAGAAGTTCGAGGCGTACAAGCGCGAGTCGCAGCTGCCGGTGGGCATCAAGGACCTGCGGATCGCGGTCGACCCCAAGAACCAGGCGATCGTGGTGCCGATCTCGGGCCGGCCGGTGCCGTTCCACATCTCGACGCTCAAGAACGCGAGCAAGAACGAGGAGGGCGAGTACGTGTACCTGCGGCTCAACTTCCTGACGCCCGGCCAGGGCGTCGGGCGCAAGGACAACCTGGTAAGTGCGGCGTCGAGCGCGACTGACGCCAGCCGTTCGAGGACGCCGATGCGCAGTTCATCCGCAGCCTGACGTTCCGCAGCCGCGACGTCGAGCGCATGGCGGACGTGTTCCGGAGCATCCAGGACATGAAGAAGAACGCGGTCAAGAAGGAGATGGAGCGCAAGGAGCTCGAGGACGTGGTGGAGCAGGACAGTCTGGTCGAGGTCAAGAACCGGCGGCCGCTGCGACTGGACAACGTCTTTGTGCGGCCGGCGCCGGACGGCAAGCGCGTGCCGGGCACGCTGGAGATCCACCAGAACGGTCTGCGGTACCAGTCGCCCGTGCGGTCCGACCAACGCATCGACCTGCTCTTTGGCAACATCCAGCACCTCTTCTTCCAGCCCTGCGACCACGAGCTGATCGTGCTCATCCACGCGCACCTCAAGAACCCGATCATGATCGGCAAGCGCAAAACCAAAGACGTCCAGTTCTACCGCGAGGCCTCGGACATCCAGTTCGACGAGACCGGCAACCGCAAGCGCAAGTACCGGTACGGCGACGAGGACGAGCTCGAGGCCGAGCAGGAGGAGCGCAAGCGGCGGGCCGCACTCAATAAGGAGTTCCACGTCTTCTCCGAGAAGATTGCCGAGACGTCCAACAACACGCTCGACGTGGACGTGCCGTTCCGCGAGCTGGGCTTCAACGGCGTGCCATTCCGCGCGAACGTGCTGTGCCAGCCGACAACGGACTGCCTCGTCCAGCTGATCGACCCACCGTTCCTGGTCATCCCGCTCAAGGAGATCGAGATCGCCCACTTTGAGCGCGTCCAGTTCGGCCTCAAGAACTTCGACCTGGTCTTTGTGTTCAAGGACTTCTCCAAGCCCGTCGTGCACATCAACTCGATTCCGATGGAGCAGCTCGACAACGTCAAGGACTGGATCGACGAGGTCGAGATCCCGTACTCTGAGGGCCCGCTCAACCTCAACTGGCAGCCCATCATGAAGGCCGTGGTCTCGGACCCGTACTCGTTCTTCAAAGAGGGCGGCTGGTCTTTCCTGAGCAACGAGTCGTCGGACGAGGAGGGCGACGGCGAGGAGTCCGAGGAGTCCAACTTCGAGGTCTCGGACGAGGACCCGTCCGACGAGTCCCAGAGCGAGTCCGAGTTTGACGACGACGAGGGCAGCTACGACGGCTCCGACGCCGAGGACGACGACGACGACGACGAGGAGTCCGACTACGAGTAGATGTACACTCTAATGCTATGCTGTACCTGTAATTGTGGCGCGTGTGGCCATGCGGCGCTAAATGGTACCCGGACTGTAGAAGCGCGCGACTTGAGCACACGCGACGCGTCTCCCCACCATGGACACACCGTTTGCAAACGAGGTGCTGGTGCACGCGCTGGTGCGCATGCTGGCGGACGTGCTGGAGCGCGAGGCCAGGCGGCACAGCGGACGGCAGGCGGCGGAGAACGCAGAGGAGCCGGCGGCGGACGGGTCGCTGCGTGCGGCTCAGGACCCGGCCGCGGCTGACCCGGCGCCGGCCGTCTCCCTGGCCCAGATCGTGCGCGATCTCCCGGTCAAGGACCGCGACGTGTTTGTGACGCTGCACTTTGTGCAGCCGCTGCTGCTGCCGGCGCTGCAGCTGCTGGAGGAGGGCGCCGTCGAGCGCCGGACGGTGCAGGCGGACAATTTTTTCTGCGTACGCGCCACAGACGACGGCCACGACACCAGCCACATTGTGCGGCTGGCCGCCTGGAGCTGCACGTGCAAGGGGTTTCTGCTGTCGGCGGCGGCGCTGCCGGAGGACTGCGGCCGGCGGCGGACGGGCGCACTGGCGGCCGTGGAGGACCGCGGGCTGGCCGGCGTCGATAGGTACGCGTTCATGGGCAACTGCGAGCATCTGCTGGCGTGCTACCTGGCGGCCAACGGCGGCGCCGTGCTGGGCGGGCTGGCGCGGACGGGCGCGGGAGACGAGTCGGGTTGAGGCGACGCGCCGGCGGCGACCCGCGTGCGCGGGCCGCGGCGACCCGCGACGACCCGCGCAGGCCGACCCGGCCGCCGCGACCCGTCAGGGGGCGTGGCGCGCAGCCACGCTGTGTGGCGGCCACGACAAAAATTGAGTGGGCACCGCCTTTCAAGCGACACCACCAACCGTCAGACGACCGGCTACACACAGGCCCCAGCGCACGCGTGCACGAGCCAAGCAGACTGTCGCATCGGCAGCAGCTCACGCTCGATTTGCACCACCAACAGGCCGACAGGTTCACCGCGGGTGCCAGGCGCGACGACCGCCGAGCATCTGAGGCAGCCTCAGCGGCGATCGAAGCATCCACTGGCAGACACCGGCCAGCAGGCCAGACGCATGCCGTCGATTGCGAGCGCGGCAGGAGCAGAGGGCAGCGGCGCGGGCCACAAGCCAATGACCGGGTCAGCGCCGCTGGATCCGAAGGCGGCGTCCACGGCGCACTTCCATCTCAGCCAGGCCGGGTTCTGCTGGACGGCCGGCCGGCCGGACGGGCCGGTCGTGCGGGCCAGCGAGGACGGCCCGACCGTGCACCGCCAGCTGCCATGGCTCTCAGACCCGTCCTCGCCGTACGTCCGGCGGCGGCGGCGGCGGCGGGCCAAAGCGGCCGCGCCGGCGCCAGCGCCGGCTCCACCGGCGTCATGGTCAGAGCTGTTTGAGCGCGGGCGGGCGGCCGCGCCCCCAGCCGCTGCGGCACCCCCAGCCGCAGCCGAGCCCCGGCCGGACCTGCTGTCGGTCGACTACACGCCGCCGGTGCTGCAGCCGCGCGGGCTGGTCAACACCGGCAACATGTGCTTCATGAACTCGATCCTGCAGGCGCTCGTGTACTGCGTGCCGTTCTACAACCTGCTCGGCATGGTGGGCAGCCGGCTGGCGTACAAAATCCACTCCAAGACGCCGATCCTGGACTCGCTGATCATGTTCATGCGCGAGTTTGCGCTGACCCAGGCCAAGTTCGAGGACAACATGCGCGCCGGCGCGCCGTTCGGCGACTCGTTCATCCCCGAGTTCGTGTACGAGGCCATGCGCAGCAACCAGCTGTTTGCGAGCATGCGGCGCGGCCACCAGGAGGACGCCGAGGAGTTCCTCGGGTTCCTGCTGGACGGCCTGCACGAGGAGTTCGTGGCGGCCATCGACCGGCTGAACGCGGACCCGGCCATTGTGGCGCGGCTGACGGCACAGCCGCCGGCGGCGCCGCCGTACAACGACCTGGCGTACCTGATGGCGTCGCTCGAGGACTCGCAGCCCGCGGCCGAGGACGACGGCTGGCTCGAGGTCGGCAAGAAGAACCGGGTGTCGGTGACGCGGACGACGGCGGTGGCGAGCTCGCCGATCACAAACCTGTTCGGCGGCTCGTTCCGGTCGGTGATCTCGGTCGCGCGGCAGAAGCCGTCGGTGACGCTGGACCCGTACCAGCGCGTGCAGCTGGACATCTCGGCGCCGGACGTGCGCACGATCGAGGACGCGCTGGCGCACGTGTCGCGCGCCGAGACGGTGCCGTACAAGGCCAACTCGGGCGAGACCGTGGACGCGTCCAAGCAGACCTTTTTCGAGACCCTGCCGCGAATCCTGATCCTGCACCTCAAGCGGTTCGACTTTGTGCTGACGCCGGGCTCGGCGTACGCGTCCATCCACAAGATCACCAAGACGGTGGGGTACGGGCGGGCGCTGCGCATCCCGCCCGAGTGCATTGCCGAGGCCCAGCGGGCGACGCCGGCCGACTACAAGCTGTTTGGCGTGGTCTACCACCACGGCAAGTCCGCCGAGGGCGGCCACTACACGGTGGACCTGCACCGCCGGCACCACGACACCTGGATCAACATCGACGACACGCACATCCGCGAGATTGCGCCGGACGCCGTCGACACGGCGTACGAGGACGCGCTGGCCGCGCGGCGCCGGGCGGTGGCCGCGGGCGTGGCCGACGACCGCACGGCGTACCTGCTGTTCTACGAGCGCGTGCTGGACGAGACTGTACTATAGGCGCAAGCCATCCACGTGACCATGCCGAATCGGCCTGCACGCTCGGTCGTGTCTACCAGTAGCCCCCAACAGCCCCTGGCGTGACTGCTCCTGCTCCAATGGCGGTGGGCTGCGCGTCATAGCGCCGTTTGTGTACTGGCGCGATCAGCCACCGTGCGTCCTGCGTAGCGGGGTCGTGGGGTGCGCGGACCGCCGCCTGGCCAAGTGCTGACGGCCCCTGGCTGGCGCAGCGCGCCCCGCCTGGCAGCGCGGGAGCCGCTGGTTGGGCAGCGCAAGGCGCGGTCTGAGGTGGAGCGCCGACGCGTGTGGGTCGCGAGCGGCGGCCGGCGGGTCGGGCGGCTGGGCCGGTGGCGCGGCTGTGGCGCGTCGTGGCGCGCGTGGACCTGCGCGCAACGGCGGAGCGCTGCAGCCGCCGCAGCAGGGGCTGCGCCGACCGTGGCGCCCGGCAGTGGCCGGCCGCTTGGCAGCCGCCCACTGCGCCGCCAGGCACGCCGCCGCGTCGCCCGCCGGCGCGACTGGCCCGTCCACTAGCCGTCCACTGGCCGTCCACTGGTCGTCCACTGGTCGTCCACTGGCCGTCCACTAGCCGCCCACCGCGGCACTGCCGCCGGCGCCCCCTATCCCCCGCGCCGTTCGTCGCCAGCCGCCGTAGGTGCCGGCCAGCCGCCGGTCGGCCGCCAGCCGCCGCCGGCCGCCCAGTCGCCCGGCGCAACCAGAGCCACCCGTAGCCGTGGTGGGCAGTGGCCGTGCGCGGCGGTGCGGCCGCACCGCCGCAGCCACGTTGTTCGTTGTGTTCGTTGTGGTGCACCCAACCTCTCCCTCCGCAGTCCGCCCGACGGTCAGAACGCAACCGCAGCACACGGCACAGACTCTACCCGGAGCCATCGCAGGCATCGAAGGCACCGGAACCGCGCCATCGCCCTGTCCGCAGCCGCCGCAGGATCGTCGATCCCGCGATCGCCCGTCCCATCCGTTTCGCGGCCACGCCGTGATCGCCCGGACCCCCCGCCGCCGTCCGCCCTGCCGGCCCCGGCGGCATTGCATGCGCAGTAGCCCACTGCCGGACCCGTCCGGCCGCTAGCCCAGCTGCGGCCCATGAGCAAGGCCGCCGAGCCCGTCGGCGCCGCCGGCACGCCTGCCGGCGCGCTGGCCGACAAGGACCTCATCGCCGGGTACTACGCCCTCGCCGCAGAATTCGCGGCCACAGCGAGCCCGACGCAGCTTGCGCTGATCGGCGGCGTCGCGATCTTTGTGCTGCCGCTGTTCTTCGGCGTCCCCATCTTCTTTCTGCTCGTCGGCATCGGCGTCGGCATCTACACGGCCTTCCGCATCACGTCCGGCTTTGACCGGCCAGACGTGGGCGAGCTGCCGTGGAAGCGCCGCGAGTTCCAGACGCTCGGGTTTCTGTCCGAGGTAAGCACGGAGCGCGCACGGCTGACGGCAGGACTACCGGCCGCTGATCACGTCCGCGTACGAGATCTCGCCGAAGATCATGCCCATCGTCGACCGCGCGGTCAACATCATCGTCGAGCAGTACGTCGAGAACTGGTACCCGTCGGTCTCGCCGGACGACACAGTGTTTCCGGCGGCGTGCCGGGAGACGCTGCGCGACGTGGCGCGGACGTTTGCGGCGCAGCAGACCATCAAGCGGCCGGCTGACATGCTGCTGGTGCTGATTTTCTCGACGTCCAACACGTTCGTGGTGTTTCTGCGCGAGCTGCGCACGGTCATCGAGACGTACGGCTCGCTGGCGCACGTGCACGAGTACATCGCGACCAATTCCGAGTCGGCGCTGGCCCAGATGGTCGACCCGGCGATCCAGCAGACCAAGTACCGCAACGCGGCCAACAACATCCTGCAGACGTTTGTGCCGGTGCTGGACGTGAAGCGGTCGCCGGTGGGGCTGCTGGCGCGCGAGATCATTGCGCGGCAGGTGCTCGAGGCCGGCGTGGAGAGCTGCTGCAACACCGACACAGTGTGCTCGTGGATCATCTACTTCCTGCAGAAGGAGGAGAACATCAAGGCGCTGGCGCAGTCGGAGATGCGGTCGCGGGAGGGCCGCGAGGGCCGCGAGGAGACGCCGACGCCGGCCGCGGCGACGACCGCGGCCAAGCGCACGTCGCCGCGCGCGGCGCCGGCCGCGCCGTCCGTGCAGTCGTCGCCGGCCAGCTCGCGCGCGTCGCTGGACGCGTCCCGTGCGTCGGTCGAGCTCTCGCCGCGGTCGCGCGCGCCGCCGCCGGCCGAGCTGTCGCTGCCGGCCGCGCCGGCGCTGTCGTCGATCACCGAGACCGCGTCGCCCACGTTCGACGACGGCGAGTACGACCTGTCGACGCCGTCGCAGCCGCGCACGTCGCGGGTCGCCCGCAAGCCGGTCCCGTCGGTGTCCGCGCTCGGCGCGTCGCTGCTCGACGGCGACGGCGACATCACGAGCTCGCGCGACGAGGTCATGGGAACCAAGCCGCGCAAGCTCGACGTCTCGGCCGACATCGGCCAGCAGCGGTTCCCGGCCGGGCTCGACGACGACGGGTACGGCGACGACGCGGACCCGAGCCTAGCGTACCTGCGGTCGGACGCGTCGTCGGCGCAGCCGTCGGTGCTCTCGCGGGCGTCCACGGCCACCTCGGCCACGGACGAGACGCTCTCGCCGCAGGGCTCGAACCCGTCGTCGCTGTACCTGTCGCGGATCGCCGTGATCGACTCGTCGTCGGACGCGCAGACGATCCGCACGCTGACGTCGCGGCCGTCGGGGTTCTACACGATCGTGATCGAGCCGTCGGACGCGTCCAGCCAGGGCTGGATGGCGATGCGGTCGCTGGCCGACTTTGAGAAGCTGCACGTGGTGCTGCAGAAGCTGGCCACGCTCGCCGGCCTCAAGACGTTCCCGGACGTGTTTCCGCCCTGGGCCGGCGCCACGCGCGCCGAGTACTGCAAGACGCTGCAGGCGTACCTGCAGCTCGTGGCCAACACGCGCGAGCTGGCCGACTGCGAGGCGATCAAGAAGTTCCTGGACAAGAAGGACACGGCCTCGGTCAACGAGAAGAAGCTGTTCAAGCGGCCGTTCAAGAACGCGTCCGAGGGCGTGCTGGACGTGTTCAACAAGGCGTCGGCGGCGTCGGCGTCGGCCAAGGACGGCCGCAAGACGATCCTGAACGTGATCGCGGCCGCCAAGAAGTCGTCGGCCGAGGCCATGCAGCGCACGCGCGAGTCGGTCATCCTCAACTCGCGCCAGAAGTTCCTGCTGTCGAACGGCGACCACGACTTTGGCCTCTTCAGCAACAGCTCGCACCCGACGTACAGCAGCACGGCCGGCGCGGCGTCGACGACGTCTGTCGCGGACGCGCGCGCGCTCGCCGAGCAGTACCAGCTGCCCCCGCCGCCGTCCGAGATCGGCGACAACTACGGCAGCGAGCCGTCGCAGCTGGTGCGGTCCGTGTCGCGCACGTCGACGACGTCCAACAAGTCCAACGTGCTGCAGCCGTCGCGCCCGCAGTCGCCGTTCTACAAGGACGACACGGACCCGTCCACGGCCGACTCGGACGGCTCGTTCGACGCGCGCGACACCACCGCCGTCCTCCCGCCGTCCGCCGCCGCCGCGGCCGAGCTCGCGGCCGACGTCGCCGCCAAGCGCAGCTCGGTCATCTCCGCGCACGAGCCCCTCAGCCAGAGCGAGACCAACCTGCTCGTCGACACCATGTTCCTCGCCATCTCGGAGCTCTACATGCTCTCCAACGTGTGGACCGTCCGCCGGTCGCTGCTGACCATGCTGCGCGGGCTCATCCTCCGCAACGGCTCGTCCTCGCTCGAGGGCATCCGCGTGGCCATCCAGAAGGACGTCCTCGACAAGTACTCGTCCGAGGACGAGATGGCCACCAAGCTCGACAACTTTGTCGACTCCATCTGGGGAGACCAGCCCGCGCCCACAGAGCAGGACTCGGAGGCTCTGCGCGCCGAGGCCCGCCGCATGTTCATCACGGGCGGCGTGCCCGACGCCATCAAGAGCGTCATGGGCGCTGCGGCCTCGGCCAAGGCCCTCGAGGCCGTCTTTGACGTGCTCCAGGACCAGAACATCACCCGCGGACTCATCCAGAATCTGCTCATGGACGTTATCACCACATTTTCCATGTAGCCGCCGGCGATGCGGCCTGCACGTGTTGTACACTATTCGATTCAGGGCCCTACATTCTTACGGGCTCGGCCTAAATTTATCATCCTTACGCAGCACGGCGGCCGGCGTGGTGCCCCCAGCCTCCGGCGGCGACTCCGGCGAGGTGGCTGCCCTGCGGGCGGGCATATAGCCGCACTATATAGCCGCCCGCACGGCCTACCCTCGACGGAGTCGCCGCCGGAGGCTGCACCGCCACGGGTGAGCCTCCGGCGGCGACTCCGGCGCGGGGGGGGGCCCGCCGGGCAGGCATAAACCCCCCCCCCGGGCCGCCCCCCACCGGGGGCGGCGGCGGGC
>NW_027118027.1:0-73951 GCF_038497935.1 Neoaidaea tothii
GCCTCCGGCGGGGGGGGCGCGCGCGGGGGGGGGGCCCGCGGGCGGGGGGGAGGGGGGGCGGCCCCCCCCCCCCCGGGGCGGCCGCCCCCCCCCCCCCCCCCCCGCCCCCCCCCCCCCCCCCCCGCCCCCCCCCCCCGCCGGAGGCTCGTTGCACCGCCACTGGCAAGCCTCCGGCGGCGACTCCGTCGAGGGTGCGCCCTGCGGGCGGCGGAGCTGCGCCATTACACCGCCACACAAGGTGGCTTAGCCGGCCGCCGAAACTCATACGTCTGCCCCGGACTCTTCAGGCGGTTTGCTGCCAGGCCGCACGGCACCGGGCCCTCGCGTTCCGAAACAAGGCAGCCACGTTCCACGAGTTGTGGCGATCTTCGGGCTGGCCCGAGAGCTGGGACATCGTGGCGACACGTGGCTTGGCGTACGTCAGCCGCACGGCGTGCGGCGTGTGCTCCTGCCCGGGGTTCACGTGACGAGGAAGCAGCACGTGACGGCCGCCTCAACGGCGCAGGCGCGAGCAAGGCAATGGCCGCAATGCCGGAGCAAGACGGCAATGCCGCTCGGGCCATGGCCGGAATGCTCGGCGCGATGGGACAACATGGCGCAATCGCAGGCCAGCCGCCAGGCAGCCGCACGGTGGGCGGCCGCGCGGTGGGGAGCCCCGCTAGCGAGACCCACCATTTAAGCCCTCCGGCGCCCAGGTCCTCACCAACAATGGCTTCCAACGCTCCCGGTCTCTGCTGTCTCTCCGGCACGCTCCACGAGGGCACGCCCGCGGGCGAGCACTTCACGTACAAGGACATCGAGTTCTACCTGGCCAAGCCCGCGGTGGAGTCCAAGAAGGCAATCATCTACCTGTCGGACATCTTCGGGTTCCCGGTGGTCAACCACAAGCTGCTGAGCGACGAGTTCGCCAAGTTCGGGTTCGTGACGGTGTACCCGAACCTGTTCTTCGACGACCCGGCGCCGTTCCCGCGCACGGCCGGGTTCGACCTCGGCAAGTGGCTGGAGATCCACAACTTCGATGTGACGGACAAGATCGCGCAGCTGGCGATCGACTACGTGCACGAGACGTTCCCGGAGGTCACGGACATCTTCGCGGTCGGCTACTGCTACGGCGCGCGCAACGTGGTGCACCTGCTGATGGAGTCCAAGCTGGCGGCCGGCTACGTGGCGCACCCGTCGCTTATCACCGAGGACGAGCTGCGGGCGATCAAGGGCCCGCTGTCGATCGCGGCCGCCGAGACGGACGAGATCTTCCCGGAGGAGAAGCGCCACGTGTCGGAGGCGATCCTGAAGGAGATTGGCGCGACGTACTCGCTCACGCTGTACTCGTCGGTCGAGCACGGCTTTGCGGTGCGCAGCGACCTGGCCGTGCCCAACAACAAGTGGGCCAAGGAGGCCGCGTTCATCCAGGCGGTGACCTGGTTTGAGCGGTTTGTGTCCGAGTAATGCGATTAGTCCGAGTACAGAGTAAAGGCGGTGCGCGAGCCGTACGTCTGGCCGGCGCCGAGCACGACGGAGGGCCGCCACGCGGGCACGCCCGTGGCGTTGACCGGCCGCGACGACTCCAGGCAGAAGCCCGCGCGCGCGGGGAACTTGCCGGCCACGTCGATGTACTTGCCCGTGTAGAACTGGAAGCACGGCTCGGTGGTGGCCGCGTCCAGGTGGAGCCCGGTCGCGGGCGCGTACAGCTCGGCCATGGGGCGCAGGCCGCTGGACGCGCGCGTGTCGAGCGCGACGTCGTCGCTGAGCACGAAGCAGTGGTCGACGTCGGGCTCGACCGGGCCGAGCTCGAACGCGGGCGGCACGCCCGGCGGGGCGCTGCCGAACAGCGGGAACGTGGCCACCTCGCCCGTGGTCATCGACGTGGCGTCCACGACCTCGTGCTGGTTCGTGTGCAGCTGCACGCGCGTGCCGGCGATCGTGGCCTCGGCGCCGATGTTGAAGTACGAGTGGTTGGTCAGGTTGACGACCGTGTGCGCCACGGCGTCGCCCACCAGCGCGGCCTCGTACTCGAGCGTCAGCGTGCCGCCGCGCGGCGCGTCCGCCACCGTGTACGTGACCGTCACGGCGAGCTCGCCGGGGAAGCCCTGGTCGCCGTCCGGCGACAGCAGCGAGAACGCCACGCCGAGGCCGTCCGCGGCCGGCGCAGCCGCCCACGTCGCCTTGTCGAAGCCCTTCTCGCCGCCGTGCAGGCAGTGGCCGAAGTTGTTCTGCGCGAGCTGGACGACCTGGCCGTCGAGCTCGAACCGGCCGTCGCGGATCCGGTTCGCGACCCGCCCGATGACGGCGCCGAAGTAGGGGTTGTCGGGCCGCAGATAGTCGTCGCCGGCGTCGAAGCCGCACGCCACGTTGCGCCACGCCCCAGCCACCTGCACCTCCATGCGCACGATCGCCGCGCCGTAGTTGCACAGCGCCGCCCGGAACAGCCCGTTCGGGCTCGTCACCGTGTGCAGCCGGTTGGCGCTGTTGCTGCTGTCAAACTCACTCGTCGCGTACATTGCCGGCCGCCAGGCTGGCCCCGGGGCTTTATAGACGGTTTTAGCCCGAGAATAGCCGCGCGTGCGCGTGCGCGTGCGGGGTCACGTGGCGCGGCTAAATGGCGGGGCGGTCACGTGCGCATTCAGCCGCCGGCGAGAGCGCACGTGACCTGCCGAACAGCACGTGACCAGCACGACGTCACCTGACCAGCGGGGTCACCTGACCTGACCATGACGACAACGGCGCCGCACAAAGAGCACGCGCCAACACCTCGCCGCCGCCCCGGCGCCCAGCACCATGGCCTATTCGAAGCACCGCCGGTCCGGCTCGACCTCGGACGAGCAAGCAGAGCTGCTCGAGATGACCCCCACCGACGACCGCACGCCCGGATCGTCCAGCTCCGCCGACGACAGCAAGCAGCCGCTGCTCTCGCCGGCCGCCGGCCCCTCGGCCCCCCGGCCCCGCGCCGCCCTCCACCGGCAGTACTCGGTGATCATCCCGGCCACCGGCGAGCGCCTCCGCCGGCACCTGACGCTCGAGGACGCGCCGCTCGACGGGCCCCCCGACGGCCCGCCCGCGTCCGCCGGCGCGTCGCCGCCGCCCGGCCTCGCCCCCAGCGCCCTGGACGCCCCCCCGCCGCGCCCGCCGTCGCCCGAGTGGGCCCGCAAGCTGGCCGCCCTGCCGCCGCTCCGCCGCGCGGCCGCCGCCGGCGCCCGCGCCCGCGCGTTCCTCGGCTCGCCGCCGTTCCTGCTCGCGTGCAAGTGCGCCTTCACGTACCTGCTCGCGACCTTCGCCGTCTTCGTGCCCGTGATCTCCAACCGGCTCGGCCACGGCTACAACAAGCACTTCGTCGCCAACGTCTCGGTGTACTGCCACCCCGCGCGGTCCATCGGCAGCATGATCGAGGCCGTCATGTACATGGAGATCTCGATCGTCTACTCGGCCGTGCTCTCGCTGTCGTCGATGGAGGTCGCCGTGATCTTCAACAAGCTGCACATGATCGAGGTCGGCTTCGCCATCATCCTCGTCGTGTTCTGCTGCGGCGGGCTCGGGCTCATCGCGTTCGCCAAGCAGCGCGTCGGCAAGGAGACGTTCAACCTGGCGTGCTCGCTGGCGTCGGCCGTGTTCGCGTCGATTCTCCTGCGCGAGGGCTCGGTCCAGCGCGGCACGTTCTCGATCGCGCAGATCGCGCAGGTCTGGATCAACGTGCACCTCGGCGTGCTGATCTCGGCCGGCGTGTGCCTCACGGTGAACCCGTACACGGCCGTGTCCAAGCTCAAGCGCTCGTTCGTGGACACGCTCGACACGTACGCAGAGATAGTAAGTGCCCGCCGGACGCGCTGACGCAGCTCAACATCACCGTCGCCCAGTTCCTGGGCGCGCCGGCCGGGCGCGCCCAGCTCGAGGCCGCGGCCAAGGACCACCACGCCGCGTTCACGTCCATGGAGCAGAACATGCGCGAGGCCAAGTTCGAGCACTTTGTGCGCGGCACCGAGGAGGAGTACTTCATCCAGCGGCGGATGGTCACGTCCATCCAGAGCCTGGCGCAGTACCTCGGCAGCCTCAAGAGCTCGCTCACGACGCAGAAGCTGCTGATCTCCGAGACCGCGGCCGCCGACGAGGCGTCGTGCGAGGAGCTCTTCAAGATCTTCGAGTACCACCTGGCGCCGCCCATGAAGTCGCTCACGTACACGCTCAAGCTGATCCTGGAGGACCTGCCGTTCGGGCCCGCGCCGGCGTACGAGCTGTCGCTGCACGAGCGGTACAAGCCGAGCCTGCGCATGGCCGTGCACATGTACTCGGCCGCGCGCGTGCGCGCGCTCAAGGAGGTCTACGCGCACAAGATCTTCAGCGAGAGCTCGTCGTGCGACATCTACGTCGACCAGGAGGAGGTCGCGTCGACCTGCGGCCAGTTCTCGTACGTGCTCGAGGACCTGTCGACCGAGCTGCTGGCGTTCCTCGGCATCCTGGAGGACTACCAGCACTACCTCTCGACGCGGCCGCCGCGGTCGTGGTGGTGGCTGCTGCGGTGGCGCGCCAACCCGCGCGACGCCGCGCGGCAGGTGCGCGAGCCGCCGGCCGCGTTCGCGCTCTCGGACCTGTCCGAGATCGGCGCGGTCATGTCGCGGCACCCGGCCAAGGAGCCGCTGAGCGTGCGCGTCTGGCAGTGGTCGCTGGTGCTGCGCCGGTCCGACGTGCGCTTCGGCATCAAGGTCGGCGTCGGCTCCATGGTCTACGCGCTGCCGGCCTTCATCCCGCTCACGCGCGGCGTGTTCAGCCACTGGCGCCTGGAGTGGGGCCTGGTGGCCTTCGTCATCGTCATGAACATCTCCATCGGCGGCACGACCATGTCGTCCTACCTGCGCCTGCTGGGCACCTTCCTCGGCTGCGTCGTCGCCGTCGCGGGCTGGACGCTCTTCCCCGACAACGCCCTGGTCCTGCCCGTCTTTGGCTTCGTCTTCGCCATCCCCTGCATGTACATCAACCTCAACTGGCGCCAGAACAACGGCTTCGGCCGGATCATGCTGCTGGCCTACAACCTGGTCGCGCTCTACACCTACAGCGTGGCCCAGATCGACACCGAGTACGACGACGACGACGACGACGAGGGCGGCTCGACGCCCATCGTCGGCGAGATCGGCCTCCACCGCATGGTCTCGGTCTCCATCGGCGTGCTCTGGGGGCTCTTTGTGACCGTCTACGTGTGGCCGATCTCGGCCCGCAGCACGCTCAAGCGCCGCCTGTCGATCCTGTGGGTCCACATGGGCCTGATCTGGCGCGCCGACCCGCTCAACTCGCTCACGCTGCCGGCCGAGCTGGGCGCGGCCGCGCGCGCGACCGGCATCCACCCCAGCATCGGCGACGAGCACGAGCTCCAGCACGCGCTGGTCCAGATCCAGCCGCTGATCAAGCACTCCGAGAGCGAGTTCCGGCTCAAGGGGCCCTTCCCCGGCAACGACTACCGCCGCATCCTGCGCATCACCCAGGACATTCTGCACTACTACCAGATCATGAGCATCATGATCGCCAAGGACCACAAGGCCTCGGCGCGCGAGGCCGACATCATTGCCGACACGGCGGCCGAGCGCCGCGAGCTCAGCGACCGCATCTTCCTGATCTACTACCTGCTGGCGTCGTCCATCCGGATGGGCATCCCGCTGCCGGAGCAGCTGCCGTCGACGGACCACGCCCGCGACCGGATGATCATCAAGATCAACCGGTACCGGATGAAGGCCGTGGGCTCGGACGGCTCGGACGAGGACTTTGTGCTGTTCTACACGTACATTCTGGCGACGCTGTTCATTTCCGAGGGGCTGAACGAGATTGCGAAGATCCTGCACTCGCTGATCGGGTACGTGCACGACGACGCGTTTGTGGTGTGAGCCGCAGGGGGTGCGGCGGTGGCGGGGGGTGGCTGCGGTGGCGGGGGGTGGCTGCGGTGGCGGGGGGGTGGCTGCGGTGGCGGGGGGGTGGCTGCGGTGGCGGCGGGTGGCTGCGCCGCACGCGGGCCCGGGCGGCGGCCGCGGCCGGGTGACTGCGCCGCACGGCGTGCGGCGCGGCCGATGCCGACGCGCGGCTGCCGGCAGGTGACTCGCGACGCGCCGCACGGCGTGCGGCGGCCGCCGGCCGCCAGCGCCCGGTGCCACCCGCCCGGGCGCGCCGAGCGCACCGCACCCAGGCGCCCCGCGCCCCCGGCGCCGCAGCACGCCGCCCGGCGCCGCAGCACGCCGCCCGGCGCGGTAGATAGCATATGCATAATAGATGTTTTGGACAGCGGCCGGTGGCGCAGGTGGCGGTGCGTGGGGACGGTGGCGTAGACCGCACGTGACGCCTCCCGCTCCACCAGAAAAATATCTTCACCAAGCAGCGTACAGCAGCGACAGCGACAGTTGTCACGCGGAACGGCATCCCGGCACCAGGTACGTCCGCCGCGCGGCCAGACTGACCCCCAGACAGATCCGTGCCAGATCGAGACGATCGGGCGGCAGAACCCCGGCATCAATCCGGCCGAGCGGCAACGCCACGAATCACAATGGTCACGCTCAACCTGACGCTGGGCTCGCCGCTGGCGACTGCCCTGCAGGAGGCCATCAAGAACCGGCTCCGGGCGGACGGCTTCGCCGAGGACGAGTCGCCGTTCGTGTCCGAGTTCATCCTGATGATGATGTGCAACAACAAGACGCCGGCGCAGATCCAGGAAGAGCTCGGCGAGCTGCTGGGCGCGGACCGGTTCCCGCCGGACTTCACGTTCTGGCTCTTCCACGAGTACGCGCGGCTGGGCGCGGAGGCCGGTGTGGACGTGTCCGAGGCGCTGCAGGTCGCCGCCGAGGGCGGCGTGGGCGCGCCGGCGCCCGAGCCCATGCAGCAGGAGCCTGCGCCGGCGGCGGAGCCGCGGCGCGAGCGCGATCCGCTGCACCGGACCAACAACCGCACGCGGGGCGGCGTCGGCAAGGCGCGCGATCACCGCATGGACGCCCAGCGGCAGCAGATGCTCGCCGGCTTCGACGGCCGCGGCAGCCGCCGCGGCCGCGGCCGCGGCGGCTACGCGGCCTACAGCGACGACGCGCAGAGCTTTGCCAGCCGGCTGGGGCCGACGGCCGACTCGGACGTCACGGACCTGACGCCGCGGGCGCGGTGCAGGCACTGGCCGAACTGCCGCGACGCGCGGTGCCAGTACGCGCACCCGAGCCAGCTGTGCGCGGCGCACCCAGCGTGCCCCAACGCGCCCGGCACGTGCCCGAAGATCCACATCGGCGAGGACATGTCCGAGGACGACGCGCAGCGGTTCCTGCCGCGGTCCGCGCGCGACCACACGGACGGCTCGACGCCGCTGTGCAAGTTTGGCACGCGCTGCACGAACCCGGACTGCGCGTTCTCGCACCCGACGCCGGCCAACGCCGGCGCGCTGATCCTCAAGAGCGAGCAGTGCGCCGCCGGCGCGCAGTGCGCCGACCCCGAGTGCGACCGCTCGCACCCGTCGCCCGCCGCCGGCCGGCCGAAGGAAACGGCCGGCCGCAGCCTCGACACGTGCCGGTTTTTCCCGAACTGCACGAACCGGTACTGCAAGTTCCGCCACCCGCTGTCGCCGGTGCTGTGCCGCAACGGCGCCGAGTGCACCCGCATCGACTGCCTGTTCACGCACCCGCTGGCGATCCCGTGCAAGTACGGCACCGGCTGCCTCAACCAGAACTGCATCTTTGCCCACCCCGACGGCAAGGACGCCGCGCGCCGGCACATCAGCGAGCGCCAGTTCGCCATGGCCGACGCCGAGGAGGCGCTGCCGGTGCCGGCCGAGATGGACGGCGCGCTGGCGGACGCGCCGGCGTGAGCCGCAGGGCGTGCGGCTGGCGGGGCGGGCGGCTGGCGAGCCGCACGCCGCGCGGCTCCTACGCGCCGCGCGGCGTGCGGCTCACGCCGCCGCCACCGCTCTGCGCCACGCCCCGCCGCAAAAGTTTTGGGGTAGCTGTATACTATGGAATGCAAGACTTTTAATGCGCTAAAACTTCAGGTCGGGCTTGCCCAGCTGCTGCCGCAGCTCGTCGTACTGCTTCAGGCCGCCGTCCTTCTTGGACGACCGCTTGACCAGCTTCTTGCCCATGATGTCGTAGTTGTCCAGGAAGTCGTCCATGATGTCGTTGAACGACGAGATCTGCTCGAGGTCCGCCGTCTGCATGCGGGCCGGGTGCACCGGCGCGTCCTTGCGCGACACGCCCGTGCGCATCGTGGCCACGGTCGTGTCGGACGTGTCCGACAGCGCGTCGTCGTCGTCGTCGTCGTTGGCGTACTGGCGCTCGATCCGCTCGAACTGGTCGTCCAGCAGCGTCAGCTTCTCGTTGCGGAAGATCGACGACGACGACATCGAGTACCCCGACGACATCGTGCGCGGGCCGGCCCGCGCCTTGCCCTTGCGCTTGGCAAACGACACCAGCGAGCCCACGTCGTCGCCGGCCTCGTCGTCCGAATCGGCCGCGCGCCGGCCCTGGTCCTTCTTGAACTTGGCGAACTCCTTCTCCCAGTCGGCGCGGTCGTCGCCGGCGCCCTTGGCCGTGCCGTCCGACTCGGCGTCCGACCAGAAGTCGTCGCCGTCGACGTACTCGTCGTCGTCCTCGGCCAGGTCGACCGCGTCCAGCCCGGTCACGAGCCGCTTCATCTTCTCGTACTCGCTCAGCTCGCGCTGCGGCTTCTGCGCCTGCCGCCCGCTGCCGACGAGCGCCGAAAACAGGTCGTCTTCGGCGTCGGCGTCGACGTACTCCTCGTCCTCGAGCGCCTCGAGCACCTCCCGCAGCGACGGGTCCATGTCCGGCTGCAGACCGGCGATCGCGTCCGGCACGGCCTGCTGGTCCTGGTACGTCTTGCGCTCGAGCTCCGCGCTCGGAAACATGTCCTTGGGAATCATGTCCACGGCTCCGGGACCCTCGCGGAACGCGACCGGGCCCGCCGGCGCCTTTTTCTTGGCCACCGTCGGCGCCGCCACGAAGACTGCGTCCGAATGCGTTCCGATCTCGCGCAGGTGCTGCATGTAGTCGTACTCGCTGTCGTCGAACGTGATGCCGTAGTTGGCGGCCTCGCCCTCGTTCTTGCGCCGCCCGGTGAGCGACGCTGATTGCGCCAGCTCGGCGAGCGTCTCGCTGCGCTTGGCGGCGGTCGAGCCGGCGGCGTCGGCCGCTGCCGGCTCGGCCGCCTCGGCGACCGGTTCGGCGGCAGCCGCCGGCTTGGCCGCGGCCGCAGCCTCGGCCTCTGCGGCTGCCGCCGCCTCGGCCTCGGCCTCGGCCTCAGCCCGCTCATCGTCCCGCTGCTGTCGCCGCTGGAGCTCCCGCTGCTTGCGGCCGTTCTTTTCCACCGGCACGAGCACACCCGTCGGTGCCTCAGGGTCGTTGATCAGTGGGTCCTCCTGCGACCGGAAGACCAGTCTGAACTTGGTCGCCTTGTTCTTGCCGCCCATGGTGTCTGTCTTTGCTGTCTGCTGCTGATCCAGAACTGGTTGGGAGAATACGCAAAATTTTTTCGTGATCCCTTACCCTGGCGGTTGGGTTGTCCCGTGGCGGCGGCCGCTGGACGGATCTGGCCAGCGCGGCAGGAAACTGACCGCCCTGAAAACCGGCAGACGCGTCCGCCTGGGGGTCAGCTACCTGACCGTGTGTTTTTGCGTCCGCATCGGTCTTGACGGCCGCTCGAGCCGTCCCTCTAGACTGCCCCTGGCGTACCGTCGAAACTCCCAAAATAATTTTTCTACTGCAAATTTTCCTCACAAATTGAATCTCCAGAGAGATTCGTCGCATAAACAACATGCCGAAACGGAAACACGCGGCGCTTTTGCCGACTAACATTGCGCTGCTCCAGAACCTGGTCCGGCGTGATCCTGCGTAAGTACTTTACTCTAGGGCTACGCCGGGGACGCCGATCTCGCATTCGCTCACGGAGGCACTGCTCGCAAACGGTGTGGCGGTCTACAGGCTCGGCATGGGGCTTGCAAGGGCAGAGAAAGGCCAGACGGTCAGGCAGCTGCGGCTGGTGCGACCGGCCGATTGGCTGTCGGGGTGTGTCAGCAGTAGGGTGTGCCTAAGCAGCTGCCCAGTGCACCGGGGCCTTGATCTGTACCAGACTGCCGCGAACCGAACGAGCAGTGGACGGCGGTGCCGTGGGGTGTGTGCCCAACGGGTGGCTGTCTGTGGCGAACCTACAGCGGCGAGTCCGCCGGGGGCGGGGCATGCGGACGGGCGTGGGCGAGCCGCACGCCGTGCGGCTCGCTTGATCTGTGTCACCTGCCGCAAGGGCTGTCGCTGGCGGGGTCGCTGCTGGAGACACGTGATGGGTCTTTGGCGGCATATGGTGCGCTGACGGACCTCTGGCGGCGACTCCGTCGGGGTGGGCCCTGCGGGCGGCCTGGCGAGCCGCATGCTGTGCGGCTCGCCTGGTGGTGCTACCCGCTCTGACGGCACGTGATGCGCAGGCCTCCGGCGGCGACCGTTGAGGTGGTCCGCGGCGGCCTGCGAGCCGCATGCCGTGCGGCTCGCTTGGTCGGTGCTACGTCCCCGTCGAGGTCGCTCTGGCGGCCTGGTGCGCCGGCCTCCGGCAGCGACTCCGTCGAGGTGACCCGCGGCAGCTAGCGAGCCGCATGCCGTGCGGCTCGCTTGGTCTGTGCCACCTGCCGGGAGGCGACCGCGACGAGCCGCCGCTGGAGGCACGTGATGCCCGCGTCCCGCGCGCTGCCAGCCGCACCTGATGCGGCTCGAGATCTGCGCCGCCGAGGCCCCGCGGCGCCCAGCACGTGCGCGGCAGACCCCTGAACGCCGCACGCCCTGCGGCTCGCCCGCGCCGCGCTCGAACACGCTGACCCCCAGATCCTACAAGGAAGAGTTCCTGGCCCAATGGCAGCACTACCAGGCGCAGCTCGCGATCTTCCTGATCGACCCTAGCGGCGTCTCCGGCGAGCAGTTCTCGGACCAGGTCGCGTTCATCGCCCAGGTGGCCATCTGCTACCCCAAGGAGACGGCCGGCTTCGCCGAGGAGCTGTGCTCGCTGCTGACCAGCAAGCACGAGGCGCTCGAGTCGGAGCTGCGCAACAAGCTCGTGCAGTCGGTGATGCTGCTCCGCAACCGCGGCGTCATCGCGGACGAGCGGGTCGTGCAGGTGCTGTTCCCGCTGCTGCTGGCCACGGCGAGCAAGACGTTCCGCAAGAAGCTCTACGCGACGCTGGTGCAGCTGGTGCGCGGCGCGAACCGCAAGACGCGCGCGCAGAAGCTCAACAAGACGGTCCAGACGCTGCTGTTCAACGTGCTGGCCGAGACCAACTCGCGCGACGACCGCAGCGCCAGCGGGATCTGGGCGGCCACGTTCGCGCGCGAGATGTGGCGGCGCGGCGTGTGGGACGACGCGCGCACGGTGGAGATCATGAAGCAGGCGGCGCTGCACGAGCACGCCAAGATCGCGCTCTCCGGCGTGGCCTTCTTCCTGGACGCCGACAAGGAGCGGTCCGAGGCCAAGGACTCGGACGACAGCGAGAGCGAGGACGAGCACGAGGTCGTGGCCGGCATGAAGCACCGCATGGGCATCAACAAGAAGACGTCCAAGCGCGCGCGCAAGGTCGACGAGGCGCTCAAGCTGCTGCGCCGCCGCGAGCGCCACAAGGCCAACAACGGCGCCCAGCACCTCAACTTCTCGGCCCTGCACCTGCTGCACGACCCGCAGTCGTTTGCCGAGCGGCTGTTTGCGAACCACCTGTCGCGCAACGCGGGCGCGTCCAAGTTCTCGCTGGAGCAGCGGCTGCGCGTGCTCAACCTGGTGTCGCGCCTGATCGGCACGCACAAGCTGACCGTGCTGGGCATCTACACCTACTTCCTCAAGTTCCTGACGCCGCGCCAGAGCTCGGTCACGCAGTTCATGGCCGCGGCGGCGCAGGCGACGCACGACCTGGTGCCGCCGGACGCGGTCGCGCCCGTGATCCGCAAGATCGCCGACGAGTTCGTGTCGGACGGCGTGGCGCCCGAGGTGGCCGCGGCCGGCATCAACACCATCCGCGAGATCCTCGCGCGCAACTCGCTGGCCATCGAGGCCCCGCTGCTGCAGGACCTGGCCGCGTACCGCGGCTCCAAGAGCAAGCCGGTCATGATGGCCGCGCGCAGCCTGATCGGGCTCTACCGCGAGGTCGCGCCCGAGATGCTCGCGCGCAAGGACCGCGGCAAGATCGCGAGCATGGCCATGGCCGCCGGCGACAAGCCCGAGCTCAAGTTCGGCGTCGAGAACGTCGTGAGCGGCATTCCCGGCCTCGAGCTGCTCGAGCAGTGGCGCCGCGAGCAGGGCCTGGACGGCGAGGCCGCGACCGAGGACGCGGCCGAGTGGGACGTGCAGCCGGAGAGCGACAGCGACGACGGCGAGTGGATCAACGTGGAGAGCGACAAGGAGTACAACGTGTCGGACGACGAGGCCGACGCGGCCGACGAGGACGAGGACGAGGCCGACGCCGCCGCCGACGCCGCCGACGCCGCCGACGACGCCGCCGCCGACGACGCCGCCGACGCCGCCCCCGCCCCCGCCAAGCGCCCCAAGACCGACGCCTTCGCCTCCCTCGCCGCCACCAAGATCCTCACCCCGGCCGACTTCGCCAAGCTCGAGGAGCTCCGCACCAAGGCCAACCTCGACAAGATCCTCGGCTCGCGCAACGAGGAGTTCGTCAACCCCGACACCCTCACCGGCCCCAAGAAGATCTCCGGCCAGGACAAGGAGGGCCGGCTGGCAGCCGCCGCCGAGGGCCGCGAGGACCGCGACAAGTTCGGCTCGCGCAAGAAGGAGCACAAGGAGCAGGGCGGCGTCATGCACTCGTCCACCAACAAGGACAAGGCCCGCAAGAAGAACTTCATCATGATGATCCACAAAAAGGACGTCCAGGGCAAGAGCAAGCGCAGTCTGCGCGACAAGCAAAAGGTCCTGCGCGCCCACATCGAGAAGCAAAAGAAGAAGGGCCACTGAGGGCGTTGTAGGAATACATTCGTTACCGTATGGTACATATTTACAGCCTACAGCGACGGCCACTCGGCCGGATCGAGCTCGCCGACCGGGCTGAGCCCCGGCGGGAGGTCGCTGTAGAAAAACGCGTCGAACTCGTACTCGGCGATGAGCGGGTCGGGCAGGGCCAGGTCGATGGCGGCGACCTTGTCGATGGCGTCGGCAGACGGCGTGGTGCGCGAGCTGACGGCCGACAGGTCCGCGTCCGACGGGGAGGTGTGCGAGCCGCTGGCCGAGTGCGGCCCCGGCGGGCTCGGCAGGACGGTGAGCGGGATCCGGATGGTGGCGCGCGGCCGCACGCTGTAGACGGTCTTGGAGATCTCCCGCAGCCGGCTCATGGCCATGCCGGCCGTGCCCCAGATCTGGCCGAGGACCTTGAGGGTGCCGATGCCGAGCCGGACCTTTTCGCGCGCGACGGCCTTGTCGACGGCGGGGTCGCCGCCGCCGCCGGCGGTGGCCGCGAACTGGCCGGGCAGCCACACCGAGACCGTGAGCTGGACGAGGACGGCCACGGAGATGCAGCACGAGAGGTACGGCGTGTGCCGCGAGATGCCGGCGGCGGCGGACGCCACGAGCGCCGTGATGGCGTTGGCCGAGGCCAGGCACTTCTGCGTGTGCGCCAGGCGCGCGTCCGCGGGGATCGCCGACGGCGAGAACGCGGGGGCGACGATGGACGCGGACGCCTCGCACGACCCGATGGCGGCCGGGTCGCCGCAGTCGCTGGGCGTGCGCGCGGCCGTGTCCAGCAGCGCGTACGCGAACGCGGCCGGCGGCGTGCACGTCGAGTCGTCGTCGTCGGCCTCGGTCGGGATCATGGCCAGGTCCGACAGCGGCTTGTGCAGGAAGATCAGCGTGGCGTGCAGGAACATCTGCGCCTGGAACATGAGCTCGTCCAGGCCGAGGTCGCCGGCGGGCGAGCGCACGCGCATCGTCCGCTTGGCCTCGGGCAGGTGGACCGTCCACACCGACGCGCGCGTCTCGACCAGGTCGACCAGCGCCTGGGTGCGCGGCCCGGGCTCGCGGGGGAGGCCGAGCGTGGCCGCGAGGACCCGGGCGGCGTCGATCCGGTACGCGTACGACGAGAACTCGACCGGCTCGTCGTCGTAGACGCGGTCGTCGTAGTCGGCCAGCGTCGGCGCGTCGGCCGGCACGCGCGCGGCCTCGTAGTCGGCCTCGTCGCAGGGCAGGCCGGCCGCGATGTCGACGTCGCGCAGCTGGAAGGTGCTGCGCATGTGGATCGCGGCCATGAAGCCCTCGACCACGTACGCCTCCCAGACCGTGCGCCGCAGGCTCTCCTGCAGGACACGGACGAGGGGGTGGTCGGCGTCTGCAGCCGCCCACCCGCCGTAGGTCTCGGCGAACCCTGGCTGGTGCATGCCCAGGTCGAGGGCCATCCGCACGGCCAGCCCGCTGACCAGCCACCCCGCGCGCTGCTTGTTGTCCGCGTGCAGCACGATGCCCACCAGCAGCAGGCCCATGACCGCAAACGGCGACCGCGCCACGTCCGGCCGCAGCGCGGGCGTCCCGGTCGTCGGCGGCGCCGCAAACAGCGCCGCGGTCACCGCCGCCAGCGCCGCCGGCCGCGCCGGCGCCGCCGCGTAGTACGACCCTGCGAACGCCATCGCCGGCACCACGTACAGCGCAAACTCGGCGCGCGCCCGGGCGCTCACGGCGCCCGGCGTCGTCGGGTCTGCAAACACCAGAAAGCACGACCGCGGGACGACGAAGGGGTGCGTTGGCGCAAAGAAACCGTAGTACAGGTCGACCAGCGGCGGCAGCCGATCCGCCGCGGCCGCCGCCAGCCGGTCCGGCAGCGTTGGGGCCTTGCGCACGGCCGTCTCGGGCGTCACGCCGCCCGTGCTGAACCCCAGGCTCTGCAGCCGCGCGTTCTCCGTGCCCGAAAACACAAACCGCGTGTCTGCGAGCTCCTCTGTGACCGCCCGCGCGCGGTCTAGCTCGAAGTCGTCCGCCTCAGCCTTGCGCTTGGCTTTCCAGCCGCGCCGCGACTTGACGTAGACGCACTCGCGGCCGGCCTCGCTGCACCGCGAGCACACCGGCGTCAGCGCGTCGCACTTGAGATGTCGTGACCGGCACTGGAGACATGCTGCTGACACCGGCGGCGCCGCCCGAGCGCCGCCGTCGATATTGAGCGCGATCTGGCCGATCGAGGGTTCCATGGCGATCTGGCGCTGCGCTCGGCGGTTTCAACCCGCGATGCCGGGTTAGGGGTTGCAGGTCGCCGTTCAGAATCGGGACGTCACGTTACCTATCAAGCGCGCTGTGACCTATGACGCAGATCACGTCATGCTGCGCCCCGCACGAATCAAGGGGCAAGCGATGTCGGCGTCTGAGCCGCACATGTGCGGCTGGAGCGGCCGAGCGGAGCGGACGAGCCGAAGGAGACGCAGCGGGCACTGCAGAGGGCTACTGTCGAGAAGGCGCGAGGGCCGCGGTCGAGAAGGCACGAGGGACGCGGTCGACAAGGCACGAGGGCCACAATCGCGTAGGCAGGGATAACTCGGAAGGCAGACAACTACTGTCGACGAGTCTGACGAACAGCACCTGGACGGAGCCGCCACAGGCGCTCGCCGCCGCGCGGAGCAAAAATGACAACCCTGGGATTCGAACCCAGGCCTCCGAAGAGATGAGAACCTTAATCTCACGCCTTAGACCAACTCGGCCAGATTGCCTTTTGTTCATTATGAACGCGCAGATGGCGTCTTGACGTGCCGGAACCAGGCCGCCACCCGCGGACCACGCGCGGCAGCGACAGCGCACGAAGGACGCTGGCTGCCCGCAGCGCAAGCGGGGCTGCCGGCGGAGCCGCAAGCGGGGCGTAAGCAAGCCGCCCGGGCAGCCGGCAGCGACAGGGCGTCCGGCGGGACCCAGCAGGGCAACCAGCAACGCGATTTATTGTACACCAAACATGCAAATGACTGCTACCATGCAATTAAAACAGCGTGTCGCTGTCGTGCGTATCCTTTTGGGGCGACGGAACCCAGTAGGGCTGGTCGCGGGGCGAGGCCGGCGAGTCCGGCGCGAGCGAGTCGCGGTCGGGGTCGTGTCCGTCGTCCTCGTCGTCGGCGTCGCCGGTGTCGCGGGCGCTGCCGGACCCGGCGCTGCGCACGCTGGCCGCGCTGTCGGAGGCAGCCGTCGGCGCGCGGCTCGAGACCGAGCCCTCGTCCACGGCCAGACCCAGGCCGGCGATCGCGTGCGCCGGCGGCTCCGGGGCCGGCCCCAGGCTGCCCCACACGGACGCGGCCGACGCCGGGCTGTCGGGCTCGGGCCGGTAGCCGTAGGAGCCGCGCGGCAGGCGGTGGCGGAGGTCGGCGAGCTCGGCCTCGAGGCGCGCGACCTCGAGCCACGCGCGGCGGCCCTCGGCTCGCGCGTGCGCGGTCTCGCGGCGGGCCTCGGCCAGCAGGAACCGGTCGCGGTCCATGTCATCGCGGGTGGCGTCGAGCTCCAGCCGCAGCGCGTCCAGCTGGCCCTGCAGCGCGTCGACCGCGTCCGGCTCGGCCGGCGGCGTCGCCGGCTCGGCCGACAGATCGACCAGCGCGCGCAGCAGCGTCGAGCCCGTGGCCGACAGCGACGCTGCCAGCGCGCCGAGATGGGCGACCGAGATCTGCGCCGTGGGCCCGGCGGCGTCGCCCGGCCCGCCGGCGGCGACCTCGGCCTGGAGCTCGGCCTTGGCTTGCTTGAGCGCGCGGAGAAACGCCCTGCCGTCAGCCACGCGCGCGGAACTGCTCACCACGAGACGTCGTCGAACCCGGCCGGCACGGCCGCTGGCGGGGTGCTCATCGGGATCTGTCTGGATGTCGCTGCCGGACGGCGCGGTGCGATGCGGTCGGCGGCGGAGGGAGGGCCGCGGTGGCTGGCAAGCCGCATAAGGTAAGCCGGCGCTACGACGCGCCGCGCCGCCGTACGCGTCGCGCGCTGGCGCGCTGGCAGGGGCCGCCGCCTCCTGCGTGAGGCCGTGGCCGCAGAGACGCGGCGCGGGCGGGGCTACGGGCGGCGGGCCGCAGATTCAAAACCATCAATGTTCGTAGAGCGACGTTACTATACACCGGCAGGCGGCGCCGGGACGCCGCCGGGCCGGCGCGGTTTGGGGCGGTCGGAAGACCCGGCGCACAGCCGACGGGTAGGGGCGCCGCGGGTCGCACGGACGCGGCGGCCGCGCGGGTTGCCCCGCGAGTCACGCCGCGCACGGACTCGGCGGACCGAGTCCGCGCACCGCCGCACCCCGCTCCGCCGGCCACCGGCCGCCGCCGCGACCGGCCTCTAGCGGCCGATCATGGAGTACGGCCCGTCGCCGTTTCGCAGCGCGGCGGCCGCCGCGCGCTGGTCGCCCGGCTGCCGCATGGTCTTGCGCCGCGTCGGCGCCGCGCCGGGCAGTGCAAAGTCCGGGTTGCCCTGCAGCGCCGCCTCAGCCGCCGTGACCCGTGGCGGTGCCGACGGCTGGTGCGGCAGCGGCGCAGCCGACTGCATGTTCAGGGGCGGCACGCCGGCCGCCCCGCCCGTGAACTGCTGGTAGTACCGCGGGTTGACCGGCCGCTGCGAGACCGACGTGAAGCCCGAGTGCAGCGATCCGCCGGGCGACTCGGGGTCGCCGTGGTACGGCGACCCGTGCCGCGACATCGGCGGCGGCATCTGCCGGTAGTGGTACTGCTGCGGCGGCGCCCGCGGGTGCGGGTGCGGCCGCGGCGGCGGCACGTCCTCGGAGTACTCGGGGTCGACGTCGTCGTAGTAGCCGGCCGGAGGCGCCCGCGGCACGCGCTCGTCGCGGTGCCAGTTCTGGCGCGGCGCCAGGTAGTCCGCGGGCGGCCGCGTGACGAGCGGCGTGGGCACGTTGCGCTCGGCCGGCCGCGGCCGGTCCGAGCCGGCTGAGCCGGGCACGGCCGTCGTAGTCGAGATCATGGTCGTCGGCCGCGCGGCCTCGTCGTCGTCGATCACCACCGGCGGCTCGTAGCTCGAGTGCGGCGGTGCGGTGGCGCCAGTGGCGGCCGAGACGCCGGTCGCGGCGGTTGCCGCCGACAGCGCCGAAGCCGCCGTGGTCGGCCGGCTGCCGCGCCGCTCGTACCCGTACCCGTCGTACGCCACCGGCGCGCTCGCCGGCGTCGTGTTGTTCGGATACTGGTACGCCAGGCCGTCCTGGGTGGCCACCCGGCGTGCGCCGGGCGTGGCCGTATCGTAGCGATTGGGCGTCGCGTTCTGGTAACGGTTCAGCCCGTCGGCGCCGGGCGGCGCACCCGCGCCGGCCAGAGCGCGGTGGTCTGCGCCGTAGTCACTGCTCTCGGCCGAGGACTGGTCCCGGTGGAGCGGCAAGGTGTTCTCGGACGGGTTGGCCAGCTTGGCCTCGTCGTCGTACAGATAGACCTCGCGCTCGTTCGTGAAGCCGCCCATGTGCGTCATGCCGACGGCGCCGGGGCCCTCGAGGTCGCCGTGCTCAAAGATGCGCTTGCGCATGGCCTTGCGGGTCGACAGCGACCGCCGCATGGTGCAGAGAATCAAGCTGGCGACGGCAATGATGACAGTCGCCGCCAGCACGATCCAGCCGCCCCACGCAATGTGCGGGATAAACAGCAGCACGTCCACGAGGAACGCCAGCAGCGACAGCAGGAACGTCGGGAAGCAGAAGATGAGCATCGCCAGCAGGTACCTCGGCGAGTTGGCCGGGCCGTGCATGTGCGAGATGAGCGACATCATCAGCAGGACGAGCGTGAAGCCCGCGGCAATAGGGTGCACGATCAGCAGGTTCGTGAGCGAGTGGCGCGCGTTCGATGGCAGCGAGAAGTCGGACGAGTCCGACGACGTGATCGATTCTGGCGGTCAGCAGCGCCCGCCGCGCGCACTTACCGGGGTAGCCGATGCGCACGCCCGAGCACGTATTGTGGGTGCAGTAGCCAAAGACGCCGAAGCGCACATGGTTGTAGTTGGACAGCTGGATGCCCTTGATCACGGGCACCGACAGCACCGACACCACCTGCAGACCCAGCGCAATGAAGAGCAGGATCGACAGGGGCGTCGACGCCCGCGGCGAGATCGCCATCGTGATGCGGTCGCCGGGGGTAGGGGGTTCCGGGGTCGGTCGCGGCCCTGGGGCGGCCTAGGAGGGCCTGGAGGTGCCGGGCCTGGGGCCTCTGGCCGGGCGGCTTGACGGGCCTGGGGGTGCGGCTCTGCGGTCGGCCGCGGCTGACGGCTCGCGGAGTGTCTGAGGGTCGGCGCGCGGTTGCACGTCGGTCTGCGCTGGGCTCTGGGCGCTGTCGGGGAGCGTTTGGCGACGGTGTCGGGCCAGCGTTGTCGAGCGGAGAGCTCGCCGCAGATTGCGCACTCAAACGCTGCGCCGCGCTAAAACGGGGCTACTGCGCGCGAAGCTGGCGCTGGATGGCGCTAGTCCGCTCTAGCGTCTGTGTGCCCTCTCAGGGTCTTGTTAGGGTTAGTGTACACGCAACCTGCCCGCTCGGGCTAGCTGACGTCTCTCGTCACCAGCTATATTTAGGCGCACTGTGTCGGGCTTCCGCCGCGCCACAGTCGCCGCATGCGCGTCCGCGCTAGCGCTGCGCGGTTCGGGCAAGGTCGGTAGTGCTGGGCTAACAGCTGCAGCCAAGCACACGCCGGTCTGCCGGCAATTTCAGAGATAAGATCGTGACGGGGCACTCGGCGTCCGGGACGAGGGGTGATGGCGGCGGCCAGCCTATTTACGGGCCCGGGGCGTTGCTGGGCGTCTCTGTGTGGTTGGCGCGGGGCGGAGAAAGACGGCTGGACAAAGATGGCGGTGCGTGGGGCGGTGCACGCGGTCACCCTGCCCGCGCCACATGTCCCAGCCACGCACGCCACGCCCGTGCCTGGCCCAGCGCACCGCCGGAGGCCGCTGCCGCGGCCTGCAGCCTGGCTACGCTCGCCACTGGGCCGCCGCTCGGGCCCTGGCCCTGGCCGGCGGCTATCACGCCAGTGACGCCTTCCGGTTGCCGTAACGCCGCCCTGCAGCCAAGGGTCCGTCCGCGTCAGACCATGGCGGCCGCGCCAGCCACCATTGGCGCGCCGCCGGTTTCTGCCATCGCTGTGCCGCCGGACGCCTGCCGGAACGGGGACAGCCGACGCGCTGTCCCGAGCGGCCGCGCACATTGTATCACGCCTGCGTCGCACCAACGACGCCGCGCTGTGGCGTAGCCTGCGACCCTGCTGACGGTCCGACGGCTCGCTGCCGATAGCACGCTTACACGCTAGCGCGATCTGGCGCATCTGTGAGTGACCCGCGGCGCTGGTTCGTGACTCGTAACCTGGGCGCCGTTTCCTGTCGCTATGGCGGCTCGCGTGCGCAACGGCCGCCGCCGTCGGTCTGTCTGCCGAGTCTACGTCTGCCTGTGTGACACGAGCCAGCCTCCGGTGGAACGCCGGGAATACATGGAATATGCGTGGAACCCGGGAGGAACAGTGACGGAACGATGGAACGTGCGGGGAACTTTGTGCGCGCCGTCTTTGTACGCGCTCGAAATAGCCCCCATGTGATGAGGTGTGGAAGCCACGTATGCGCGCCCGGCGCGCCGCCCCGGGCCCTGGGCCGCCCCGCCTTTCCCGGTGCGCTGGACCTGCCGCCGCCAGCCAGGCTGTGGCCGGCGGCCGGCCAGCGCGGTCAGGTCGCGGCGGTGGCACGTGCACTCACGTGACTGAACAAAGACGTCACGTGATGTGGGGATCGGCATATCCCCCCCGGCCTCAGCCGCACACCCCCAACCATGGCCTTCTTCTTCGTCTGTGGAGGTACGTCGCGCCAGGGCCCGCTGACGCAGCTACAAACTACAACGGCGCCCTCAAGGGCTACGAGGACATCTCGCTGCAGTGTCCCCGGTGGTAAGTCGGCGCCCGGCCTCGCTGATCCAGTCACAACCAGAGCGGTAAGTCCGGCCCCGGGCGCACTGACAGTAGTCATCGCCTTCAAGAAGCGCGAGTTCTTCACGCTCTGCTTCGTGCCCATGATCCCGACCAACTACGGTCCGTACCTGCAGTGCCGGATCTGCACCTTCAGCCAGGAATCCTCGCTCGAAGAGCTCGACATGATCCGCCAAAAACGGCTCTCGGTCGCGCCCGAGCACTATGTCGCGCCGTACCACGGCGTCGCCGACAGCTATCCGCAGGCCGGCTACTCGTCGGCCCAGCAGGGCGGCTACAACGCCGCGCCCGCGTACCAGCCCGCCGGGTACCAGCCGAGCTCGTACCAACCGAGCTCGTATCAGCCTGGCACCTACCAGCCCGGCACCTACCAGCCTGCCCACGGTACCGGCGCCGTCCAGGGCCAGGGCCAGTACCCGTATGGCGTGGCCGGCCGGCACGAAGCCCCGATCACGCAATAGTTGTATTTCGTTTAATCTTTGCGCAGCAGCCAGTCCCACTTGGCAGCCTCCTCCTCGCCCGCCAGCGCAACCAGGTGGTCGCGCGAGGCCATAAAGTCGTGGTCCGCAAAGTCAAAGCCAGGCACGACCACCTCGCTGATCAGGCACTCGTCCGAGCCCGGCGGCAGGAAGCTGGCCTTGTAGATCCCGCCGTCGACAATCCACTGCAGTTTCTCGCCCTTGGCCACGTCCGCGCCCGCTACAAATGTCTCCACGCGGCCGTCCGGGTAGATCAGCACGTACACGGCCCGACCACGGTGCAGCAGGTGCGTCGTGCGCGACTTGTTGCGGTGGAAGTGGCCCGCCGGTGTGTACCGCGTCAGCAGATAGTAAATCAACGTAGACAGATTGCGCGTCGTGTCGGTCGACCCAGCCTCTGCGTACGGGTTTGGCATCGTGTCCACGGCCCTGTCGGTCTCGGCAAAGTAGCCGCCCTCGACGTGGGGGATCAGATTGAGCGCTTGGATGAGCTCGGCGTGCTCGGCCGTTTCGGCCTCAGACTTGACCAGTTTGCCAGGATTCAGTGCCATCTGCCGTCAGCGGATCCATCCATCGCCAATGCCACTGCTGCTGCGCGCCGGCCGCATCTGGCGGCCAGGCGCGGCGTCGGCGGCGGCCGTCCCGTACCTTGGGTGTGGTGATGTTGGTTTACGGTGCAACTTTTTGGTCTAGCTCGCTAAACTACTCGTACAGCTCGGCGTTAAACGCCACGGGGTCCTCTCCCGGCGGCGGCGCCACGTACAGGATCTTGCCGGTGACAAAATCCTTGAGAATGCGGCGCGCGGCCTGCGACTCGTCGGGGATGCCGCCCTTGGTGCCCTTGATCAGACCGCGGGCGGCCGCGTACGACTTGAGGATTTCGGTGCCGGTGGGCACGCCCGTTCCGCCGTCCACCTCGGGCTTGATGTAGATGGTGATACCATACAGCCGCTCGAGGTGCTGCTGGGGCACGCGCTGGGCGAGGAGCGTGGCCGGGCCGGTGTACTCGCGGAGCTGGTCGATCGGCAGGACGCCATTGCAGACGAGCTCGGCCTTGGTGGACGCAAAGTTGGGGAAGACCAGACCGGGGCAGTCGCACAGGATGATCTGCTCGGTGGTGTCCTCCGCCTGGGGCAGGATGATCGTCTGGAAGTGCTTCGTCTTGCCGGGGGTGGCCGAGACCGAGACCTTCTTGGCGCCGAGCAGCGAGTTGATCGTCGACGACTTGCCGACGTTGGGGTAGCCGACGAGGCCGATGTAGATCTTGTCGGTCGGGCCACCGTCGTACGCCGGCAGCCGCGGGGCCTCGCGCAGGAACAGGGCCTCGAGCTCCGACACGTGCAGGATGTGCACGTCGGCCTCGGTCACGTCGTCGGCGTCGATCTTGCGGTTGGCGTCGGCCAGCTGCATGCGCGCCAGCTGCTCGGTCACGCTCGCGTCCGTGTTCTTGCTGCCGCCAGCCAGCGAGGCCGAGAAGAACGCAAAGTTGATGCCCTCGCGCTTGAAGTACTGCGCCCACTTGACGCGCTGGTTGAGCGTGAGCATGTCGGCCTTGTTGATCAGCAGCAGGTTGCGCTTGGCCGGGTCGAGCTCCTTGGTGTAGACCTCGAGGTCCGGCGACCGGTAGAAGAGCGGGTTGCGCGCGTCGCAGATCTGCACGACCAGGTTGGACCGCTCGACCACGCGCCACAGCTGCCGCCAGACCTCCAGGTTGCGCTCGAACGGCGTCATCAGCAGGTCCTGGTTCTCCTGGAGCTCGGCCAGGCCGCGCCGCCACTCAAGAAAGGCGTCCTTTTCGGCGCGCTCGAGCTCGGGGCCGGTCGTCTTGGCCGTCCACTGCGGCCGGCGCGGCACCGTCAGCCGCTTGCTGTTGCGGTCCTGCTTCTGCCGCGCGGCGCGCTCTTGTTCGGGCGTCAGCAGGTACGGGTTCGTCTGGTCCTGGTGGATGATCGTCACGTTCAGCCGCTCGGCCGTGAAGTCTGTCCCGGCGAGCTCGGCCGTGTTGAGGAACTCGTCCAGATCGCGCTCCTGCGTGACCGACTTCAGTCGCATCCAGCTGGGCTGCGTCACTCCGGCGTTGTCGACTGTGTGGCGGGCGCTGCGCCGGGTCGTGCGCCCGGCGGTCTTGGTATCGTTGATGATCGCCCGGCCGAGCCCGGACGGGTTGGCATTAGGGTTCTTTTTCTTGGGCGGACGTTGGACCTGGGCGTCAGCGGATCCTGGGTGCGCCGAGGGGGCGGCCCGGGCGGCCACGGCGGCGGCCGCGTGCCGGCCGAGACGCCGGCGGCCGGAGCCAGAACCGGCATCCCCGGTGGCAGGGCCGCCGAGACCATGCGTGGCAGCGGCAAATGCCCCACCCTGCCGCCGCACAGCCCCGGCTGGTCCTGCCACGGCCGCTGCCGCGCGCAGCACTCACCATTTCGTTCGTTGGCCAGCTTCCGATCTCTGAGATCGACGGACGCGGCGCTGAAAATTTGAGGTCCCAGTGCACCGCCACAGTGGCGGCGCGCCACTACGCTACGAAGTTACCCGCTCGACGCGCGCCAAGCTTTAAGCGAGAGACATGCATTAGTACGTGCCCGGGCGCAGGCCGAACCCACCATCCGGGATCGCCAAAATGGCGCCCGCCTTGCTCCCGTCCACCCCCGCCCGGCTGACCGTGTTGCCCCACCAGTCGAGGTCGACCGACTTGTACTCAAACGCGAGGAAGACGACGACGCCGGAGAGCGCCACGCCGGCCGAGAACGCCGACGTGAGCACGTAGTTGTACTTGGACCACCACGCCAGGTACCGCCGGCGCACGTACCACATGAACGCCAGCGACGCGTACAGGCCCGGCGTGAAGTACGCCAGGTTGTACGAGCTGCCCCAGCTCGCCGCGCCGTTCGCCAGCAGCACCGGGTGCACGTAGCGCATCTGCCGCGGGAACCACCGCCGCAGCAGCAGCATCGGCGGCACGATCAGCACACCGATCAGGAACGAGTACTTGAGCGGCGGATACAGCCGGTCAAACACACGGCGGGGCCCGATCACGCCAAACAGCACACTGTCGGCGTAGATCGTCGTCGTGCCCGCGCACGTGAACTTGTCCTTCTGCGTGCTCGAGCACAGGTTCTCGATGTTGTCGATCTGGAACAGGATCACGCCTACGCCGACGAAACACTGCACCACCACGGCCAGCAGCTGCGCGCGGAACGCTGCGCGCGGCGGCACCTTGGCGTAGTGCGCCATCTTCAGGTCGCTCACGAACGTGTCGGCCTGGATGTCGGTGTTGATCCCGATCAGCCGGCACATGAGATTGGCGTTGCCGTTGCCGGGCAGCATGTACCCCGAGATCACGCTCGACAGGTTGTTCATGCGCAGGTCAAAGCCGGTGATGGCGTAGATGAGCGTGATCGGAACCAGCATGACAAACGACACCAGCGTGGTCACAATGATGGCCCACCACGGCGTCTTGGTCGGGTACGTCAGCACGCCCGCCAAAAACATGGCGAACGACACCACGAACAGCGCCAGAAACCACCAGTCGGGCACCTCCTTGTACCGCGTCATCAGCCGCGACACCGGGTCGCCGTACTGCGCATACGTCGAGCCCTTGCGGTTGCGCAGGCCCTGCCAGAAGCTGCGCACGGCCGCCCGCAGCATCGGCCACTCGGTCGCCAGCGTGTACAGGAACGACAGCGTGTACATCATCAGGAACGCGCCCAGGTAGACCAGGTTGCCGGACGACATGTACGGCGGCGAGTAGGCCTGGTACTTGTCCTCGTCCAGGAGGCCGTCGGTCAGCACGCGGCTGACGTTGAACTTGACGCCCATGTTGCTGAACAGCTGGTTCGAGTTGATCGGCAGGTACGCGCCCCACCGGTAGTTGGTCCAGTACAGTGCGACGACGACAACGCCGCCGCAGAGCATGCCCACGTAGTTGTTGACGGTAGCAAAGACCGGCACGACCAGCGGGTTGAAGTAGTTGATGACAGACCAGTCGAAGGTCGGCACCGGGTTGACGCCCATGCCGAGAAAGCTGCCTGTGATGAGCGCGAGCTTGAGGTTTGTGGGCGCGATCCACGTCATCCAGTTGAAGTCTGCCAGCGCCGTGAACACGTAGTCTGGCAGAAAGAAGTAGAGAAACATGCCGACGAAGCACACGAAAAAGAACCGGTACCGGCTAATGGACCATCCGTGGACGCGCGTCTTGCGCTCGGGCACCAGCAGCGCGCGGTTCAGAGCCAGCGTCGGCAGCACGGTCGGCCAGATCGCGCGCGACGGGTAAATGACCCATCGACGGAGGAGACCGGCCCAGCCGAAGCCCACGATCAGCGACGACAGGTTGAGCACAATGATGTACCCGGCCGACACCCACTCCTGGCCGTAGTACACGGGCAGACGCTGGATCAGCACGTAGTTCATGAAGTTGGACGACGACGCGCCGACGTTGACCATGAGCGTGGCAAACATCTGTTCCTTGTGCGTCCAGGGACCAGGATTTAGCGAAATTCGGCGGCCACGCACGGTCACTCCCCAGTCCGGCAACAGCTGCGCCAGCTTGCCGCACGGATACAACAGCAGCTGGATGGCGGTGGACTGTAGTTTGAGCTGGGGCTGCCGCCACGCAAAGAACGAGTTCACAAACGCGCCGATGACGACCCATATCAGCCCGAGCACGTACGCACGGACGGTCTCGACTGGGATGGACGGGTCGTCGAACGGGTCGATCACAGACCGCACCTCGGGGTACGGCGAGAACGAGTCGATCAGCGTGGCCTCGGCACGCACGGCCGCGTCGTACGCGACGAGGTCGAGCCCGGCTACGGCCGGGCCGCCGACGAGCTCGAGAATGTGCGCCATCGTGTGCTCCGGAAAGTTGACGTCGTCCGCGTGGTCGGCGGACGCGCGCTGCAGGATCTCGAGCGCGCGCGCGCCGGTCAACTCCAGCGCCAGCCGCGTTAGGTACGCAATCTTATCGCTGTCGTCAACCCCCTCGGTCGCGAACTCGCCGAGCCGGCGCCGGAGCGTGTCGCGAATGGCCTCGACCTCCTCGGCGGGCACGGGCAGCTCAAGCTCGAACGCGTCTTTCTCGGCGACGTCGGCCGCAAGCTCCTGGGCCGACACGGCCGCGATGTTCTGTTTGGACTCCATTGCGGACTGGGTCCGGCGGGCGGGCTTTTTAAAGGGCGCACGGCTGCGCCGACGCGGCTGCGCCTAGCGTGCGGCTGACTTGTGGCTCGACGCACTGACCACACCTTATCTCTCGCTAGTGCTCCGGCGATCGCCGCGCCGGCCGGCTGGATTCGCCGCTCCTGCCCCGTGCCGCCGTCGGCTCTGTGCTCGTGCCCATCGCTGCGATCGCTGGACGGCGTGTTCGCCAGGGGACGTGTCCGGGTCTGCCGGCGCCACATGCGCGATAGCTGGCAGCGGCCAAGTCCGCGGCGCAACGCCTCTCCGCAACTGCATACATGCATCGGCGACACCGGCGTCGGACCACCCGCGTGCCAAGACTGTGACGAGCCTCGGCGACGACTCCGCCAAGAGGGCTTATCTTCGGATAGGCCGGTGGAGATCTGCTGCCGGAAGACACGGAGTCGCCGAAGCTTGTCTTGTGTAACAATGCGGCTATATGCCGCAGAGCGTCGGACTGGCAGGCCTTCGACGACAGCTCCGCCGCTGAGAGCTGCCCTTCGGGCAGGCTGTTCGACGTGAAGTTGATCCGCCTGAAGAGGGGCCACTGCCAGAAGCGTCGCCGCTGGAGGCTGGCGGTCATCATAGCAGTCCCACATAAGCCGCACACAGTGCGGCTTATAGCCGCTGCTCGCGAAAACGCGGCAAGCCCTCGGCAGTGACTTTTCCAAGAGACGCGGTCCTTCCAGCCAGGCACCCATCGCGTGAGGGTACCTTCGGCCAGACCAGAACACAATTGGGTAATCCCACCGGAGGCTCGTCGCGTCGTACGTGGCCATCCCCTCCAGTGACCTATACGCCTTCGGCCGCGTTCCCTGCATGCGTGGCGCTGTGGCCGAGCGGTTAAGGCGAGAGATTAGAAATCTCTTTCCCTCTGGGAGCGCAGGTTCGAGTCCTGCCGGCGTCGTCTTTTTTTTTCACGTGCGTGGCTTGTGGCGTTGTCAGCCACTACCCCACAAGGAACATGCCGAGGAGCACCGCCGAGATCCGTCGGACACGACGCCCGACGGCCTCTGCGACCGAGTCTTGGTTTCTTTTTCTATAAAACGCGCACGGCTAGCAGGCTAGCCCGCACACAACACTCATCCATCCGTCCTTCTCCATGGCAGTCAACATTCTCGCCGCGGCCAGAACGCCCGTCGGCAAGTTCGGCGGCGCACTCAAGTCGCACTCGGCGGTTTCGCTCGGATCGGTCGCCCTCAAGGCCGCGCTGGAGCGATCCAAGATCCCGGCCGCCGCCGACGTGTCGGAGGTGTACATGGGACACGTCCTGCAGGGCGGAGTCGGCCAATCGCCGGCGCGGCAGGCGGCCATCGGCGCCGGCCTCCCGGCGTCCACGGATGCCACCACGATCAACAAGGTGTGCGCGTCCGGGCTCAAGGCGGTAATGCTGTCGGCGCAGACGATTTCCGCCGGCGCAGCCGACGTGATCGCCGCCGGAGGCATGGAGAGCATGTCCAACGTGCCGTACTATCTTCCGCGACAAACGCGCGGCTTTGGCGACATCACGGCCAGCGACGGCATCGTGCACGACGGTCTGTGGGACGTCTACAACAAGATCCACATGGGCTCGTGTGCCGAGAACACGGCGCGCAAGTTTGGATTGACGCGCGAGGCCCAGGACGATTTTGCCAAACTGTCGTACGAGCGCGCCCGTGCGGCTCAGGCGGCCGGCGCGTTTGCCGCCGAGATGGCGCCGGTCGAGGTCAAGAGCCGCAAGGGCTCGGCTACGGTCGACGCGGACGAGGAGCCTGGCAGCGCGGACCTGGCGCGGCTTGGCAGTCTGCGCCCGGCGTTTGAAAAGGACGGCACCGTCACCGCCGGCAACGCCAGCACAATCAACGACGGCGCCAGCGCAGTCGTGCTAGCGTCGGCCGCGTACACGGCGCAGCACGGGCTGCAGCCGCTCGGCCGCGTGGTGGCGTATGCGGACGCGGCCCGGGACCCGATCGACTTCACGATCGCGCCAGCGCTTGCGATTCCGCGCGCGCTCGAGCGCGCCGGGCTGACGGCCGCCGACGTGGCCCGGTTCGAGATCAACGAGGCGTTTTCGGCGGTGGCGCTGGCCAACGTGAGCCTGCTCGGCCTGGACATCGACAAGGTGAACCCGGCCGGCGGCGCGGTCGCGCTAGGCCACCCGATCGGGTCCAGCGGCTGCCGGATCCTGGTCACGCTGCTGCACGGGCTCAAGCCCGGCGAGTTTGGCGTGGCAGCCATCTGCAACGGTGGCGGCGCGGCTAGCGCGATGGTTGTTCAGCGGACATAGCTGCGCCAAGGCAGCTGATTAGCACTAGCAATACATAATTCATGAGACAGAGCCTACAGCACCCACTTGACGGCGCCCTCGGGCAGGTTGCGGTTGCGCCGGGAGTAGATCAGGCGGAGAACCATCACAATGGCGGCGCCGAAGAACAGAAACGCGGCGTTGACCGAGTGGCCGGTCACGTAGCCGGGCGACTCGGCGGCCTTGTAGATCCACACGCCGATGATCTGGCCGGGGCCGCCAAACGAGACGTTGAGGGCGACGGCCAGGCCGACGCCAGCGGTGGTGCGCAGGTTGCTACTGAGCCAGCCCAACAGCGGCGGAATGCAAGCAAAGGAGCCGGTGGTGGCCAGGCACAGCATGGCGTAGCGGGCCTTGAACGCCGTGTCGGGCAGGACAGCCTCGACCAGGAAGCAGATGGCGCCCAGGAGCATGCCGCCAAACGAGTGCAGCGAGCGTGAGTTGGTGCGGTCGGCCGAGAACGCGGTGACGATGGTGAAGACGTAGGCGATGGCGTACGGCGGGATGGTGAAGAGCTGCGCCTGGAGGCCCTTGTAGTTGAGGCCGGCGACAATCGTCGGCGAGAACAGCGAGATGGACGAGAACGGGACCGAGATGCAGATGTAGGCCAGGTAGTGCAGGTACAGGCGCCAGTCGACCAGGGTGGCCTTGGCATCGGCCCAGGTCATGCGGGCCTGGCCGTGCGAGGACACACCCACGAGGCGGCGGGCGACCTCGTCGCGCTCGGCGGGCGTGAGCCACGTGGCGCGCTCGGGGAACGACGGGAACAGGAACCAGACAAAGCCCGCAAAGAACACCGAGGGCGCGCCCTCGATGATCATGAGCCACTGCCAGCCGCTGAGGCCGTGGCGGCCGTCGATCTTGCCGACGCCGTAGGCAATGGCGCCGCCAAAGGCGCCGGCGAGGGTGGCCGAGGCCAGGATGACGGCCACGCGGACGCTGCGCTCCTCCGGGCGGTACCAGAACGTGAGAAAGTAGACAAAGCCGGGGAAGAGGCCGGCCTCGGCGACGCCGACCAGGAAGCGGATGGCGGTGAGCGCGCCAAAGCCCTTGACGGCGGCGATGCACATGCAGAGCACGCCCCAGACGGCCATGATGATGGCGATCCAGCGGTTGGGGCGCATGCGCTTGAGCATGTAGTTGCTCGGCGTCTCAAAGATGGTGTAGGCGATGAGGAACACCATCAGCGAGATCACGTACTGGTTGCCGACGAGCCCGAGGTCCTGCACGAGCGAGTGGCCGGCGTCCTCGTTCAGGACCTTCGCGTTGCCGATGTTGGAGCGGTCCAGGAAGCACAGCAAGTAGATGAACGCGGCCATGGGGATGATCCGGCGGTCGAGCTTGCGGAGCAGGGGCGGGTAGCCGGGCTCGACCACGTACGCAGCCTGCTGCGCGTGACCGCCGACGTCCTTCTCGGCCGCGTCGAGCTCGAGCTCGAGCTCGCCGGAGCCCCCGCCGAGCGAGGGCCGGGCGGCGTCGCGCTCGCGGTAGCCGGTGGTGGCCTTGTCTTCGGTGCCGGAGTCGGATGACATTTGCGTGCGCTGTGAGTCGTTGCGCTCTAGGCTGTGCTGGCCCCGCCGGTGGCCTGTGGTGTTTTATAATCTTGCGCGCGGTGCGCTGCCTTGGAGAAACCCACCGCACGCATTTTTGGTAATGTGGGCTCATCGTGTTCACGGCGGTTAGATCGACCGGGACGAGGTGAGACAAGCGTCGTCCAGGGCGCCGGCTGGCGGGTAAATGAGTCTAATGGTCATCAGTGTGTGCATATAGCATCCTAATCGGGCAACCCAACGTACCGACTGGAGGGATATTGGGGCGGTTGCATTTGCGCTAGTGCACGTGGGGACTAGCGTAACTTACCACCGTGTAATCGGAAATGGCGGCCACCGCGTTGGTGGCTCCGTGACACGCGGCTGGCGCGCACCAGCCACGGCATGTGGTCTCGGTCGCCGCGTCCGCCGAGGCTGGTGCGGGGCTGCGGCGCCGGCCGTGCGTCGCCCGGCAGCGGGGGACGCAGGGCTGGTCGGCGACGTGCCGCCAGGCTGCATGCGGGGTAGCGCGTATGCCTTGCCCGGACCCGCTAGCGGCCTGTGGCGCGGTCCTGCGACGGCACGGAGGTACCGCCGAGTACCGCACGCGACTCGGCAGCGGGGGCCGAGCCGGACTGAGTCCGCGTCTCGGGTCCGAAATCCGTGCGGCGCGGACCCGCGCACCGCAATATCTTCCGCCTGCCGCCCAGGCACGCACCCCCATAACCATGCCCGCACCGATCCGGATCGCCAACGTCTCGGGCGCCACGGGCGACGCCCCGCACGCCATGCGTCGCATGGTCGATGCCGCCCAGATCGACGCCGTCACCGGCGACTGGCTGTCCGAGATGAACATCGCGTGGAACTCGATCGCCATGAAGTCCGACCCGACCGCCGGCTACGACCCGGGCTTCCTGCGCCAGCTCGCCGAGTCTCTGGACGCCGTGGCCGCCCGCAAGATCAAGGTCGTGACCAACGCAGGCGCGCTCAACCCGCGCCAGCTCGTCGCCGAGATCCGCAAGCTGTGTGCTGCCCGCGGCCTCGACCTCAAGGTCGCCCTGGTCGAGGGCGACAATGTCTCGAGCCTGATCGGCACCGCCGAGCCGTTCGGCCACCTCGACACAGCCGAGCCGGTCGCTGCCTGGGGCCGCACGCCCGAGGTTGCCATCGCCTACCTCGGCTGCCGCGCCATTGTGGCCGCCCTGACCGCTGGCGCCGACATTGTGATCTGCGGCCGCGTCACCGACGCCAGCCCGGTCATCGGCCTGGCCGCCTGGTGGCACGGCTGGGACCTCGACACGGACCTGGACATGCTCGCGGCCGGCCTGTTGGCGGGCCATCTGATCGAGTGCGGCCCGTACGTGACCGGCGCCAATTTCTCCGGCTTCAAGCCGTTCCTGGACACCCTCGTCGACGTCGGCTTTCCGATCGCCGAGATCGCTGGCGACGGCGGCATTGTCGTCACCAAGCAGCCCAACTCGAACGGCTACGTGCGCGCGGCCAACGTGCGCGCGCAGTTCCTGTACGAGCTCCAGGGCGAGCTGTACTACAACCCGGACGTCGTCGCGGACGTCACGGGCGTGCGGATCGAGCAGCTCGGGCCGGACTCCGACGACCGCGTCGCCGTCTCGGGTGCCCGCGGCCTGCCGCCGCCGGACACGACCAAGGTCCTGCTGTCGGCCGTCGGCGGCTACCAGGCCGAGGCCTACTTCTTCATCAACGGCCTGGACGTGGCCGAGAAGGCGCAGATGATGCGCAACCAGCTGGCCGCGGCCTTCGCCGACTCGCGGTTCTCGAAGCTGGCCATCTCGCTGATCGGCGCCCCCGAGCCGAACGCGCGCACGCAGTCGGCCGGGACGTGCATGCTCCGAGTGTTCGCCCAGGCCGAGAAGAAGGAGGACATCGACGCCAGCGCGTTCAAGATCCCGATCTACGCCATCCGCATGCAGTCGTACCCCGGCTACCACATGGAGCTCGACTTCCGCATGATGGAGCCCAAGATGTTCATGGAGCTGTGGCCGGCAACGATCCCGACGAGCGCCCTCAACGAGCGCGCTGTCCTGGACGACGGCACCGAGATCGCCGTGAGCCACTCGCCGGCGCTCCAGCCGTACGATCGCGCGCGCGTGTCGTACGAGACGCCGGACCCGGTCCCGCTCGAGTCCTTCGGCCCGACGGTCGATCTGCCGCTGGGCACGATCGTGCACGCGCGCTCGGGCGACAAGGCCAACAACTCCAACGTCGGCTTCTTTGTGCGCCACGACGACGAGTACCCGTGGCTGCGGTCGTTCCTGACCATCGACCGCGTCAAGGCGCTGTTCGCAGACGACATCCCGGACCCGGCCGCCGTCAAGGTCGAGCGCTGCGAGTTCCGCAACATCCTGGCCGTGCACTTCCGGGTCATGGACTTCCTCGACGGCGGCATCGCGTCGAGCTCGCGCATCGACGGCCTCGGCAAGGGCGTGGGCGAGTACCTGCGGTCGCGGGTCGTGCCGCTGCCGGAGGCCTTTGTCGCGCGGGGCCGCATTTAGAGAGCCGCACGCGGTGCGGCGCGCAGCCGCACGCCGCGCGGCGCCTCGCACAGTCCGCATAGATAGCTAATAGACGCATTACCCCTGGACTCGGTCCGCACGTGCGGACCCGGACCCCGCTCCGCACGTGACATCACGTGGTACCCCACAAGTCTCACGTTCCGCTGCACCCGGCGTTCCGTCTCCGTCAACCATGCAGGCCTGCGACCGGTGCCATTCGCGCAAGATCAAGTGCGACCGCCGGCTGCCGTCGTGCGGGCCGTGCCTGAAGTCGCGGCTGCCATGCCAGCACACCGACCGGCTCAAGCAGCGGACGTACCCGCGGGGATACATCGAACGGCTCGAAGACAAGATCAAGGCGCTTGAGCTGCTCAACAGCTCGCTGCAGCGCCAGGTGCTCGCGCCCGGTAGCGAGGCAGCGGCCGCAGCTGTGGCCGCCGCCGCGGCTGTCGCCGACGCGCCGCGGTCCGACCGCTCTGACTCTGGCGGCACCGACGACTGGGACGAGCTCGACGACGTTACGGCCGTGGCCAGCTACCTGTCGCTGTCGGCGGCCGGCGACCGGCGCTACCTTGGCTCGTCGTCGGGCGTCATCTTTGCGCACATCGTGAATGCCACGATCACGGCCGCCGCGCGGCGCCGCACCGGCCACGCCCTGCCGCCGGCTATCCGGCTCAACCCGTGGGCTCTGGACGACACCGACGACGACGAGGACCCGACGGATGCGATCGCAGCCGGCCTGCGCCGGTCGCCGGCCACGGCGGCCGCGCTGCCGAAGCGCCACATTGTCGAGAACCTGGTCAAGGTGTACTTTTCGCACAGCCACCTGGCCACGCCGTTTCTGTGCGAGCCCGAAGTCACGGCCGCCATCGCCCGTGTCTACGACGACAGCGAGTTCTACGCCGAGGACGCGTTCTGGGCGTTTGTGATCGACATGGTCCTGGGCATCGCCACGTCGACTGTGCAAAAGTACGAATGGAACCAGCTGGCGACGCCGGAGTCGCACTATACGCGGGCCATGCAGCGCCTCAACCAGGTCCTCTGTCTGCAGGGCACGCGGCCGCTGATCGCCGTGCTGCTCCTGTCGATCTACTCGCTCATGCACGACACGTCGGCCAGCGTGTGGCACCTGGTGGGCATTGCCGTCCGGCTGTGTATCGAGCTCGGACTCCACCACGACGGCGGCGCCGCCGGAATGCACGCTTCTGCGCCGGGCGGCGGCCCCCGCGCGCCAGCTGGCGAGGCCGCGTTCGAGGCCGAGATGCGGCGGCGCTGTTTCTGGTCGGTCTTTGCGCTGGACCGCATGGTCTCGGTCACTTTGGGGCGCCCGGTTGCGCTGCGCGACTCGGACATCGACATGCCGCTGCCGTCGGCGCACGCAGACGCGTGCCTGTGGCGGCAGCGCACGCTGGGCTCGCCGGACGGCGCCGTGTGCAGCTGCCCGTCGCTGTCGCCGTTTATCCACATGCTGCGGCTGCGCGATCTGTCGGGCAAGATCCTGCGCGGGCTGTACTCGAAGCGCACCGAGCGCGTCCTGCCGGCACACGAGGAGCTCCGTCGCAACCTGGACGCCAGCCTCGAATCCTGGAAAGACGCCGTCGGGCTGCTGAACCTGCCCGTGCCGGCGGACCCGGCCATGGCACGTGCGTCCGCCGGCGGACCCGGTCCAGCGGACCCGGTCCCGCCGCCGGCCGCCGCCGCCGACAGCCCCTATAACGCCGCGCTGTCGTGCTACGCCGACGCCAACTGGTACAACCTGCTCTACTTCAACTCCAAGCTGCTGCTGTTCCGGCCGTCGCTCGTGTTCACGCGGCCCGACCGCGAGACGCTCCATGTGATCCTGGACGCAGCCGCCGGCGCCATCCGCACGTACTCGATGCTGCACCGCACCCGCCGGCTCAACTACTCGTGGCTGACCCTGCACGCGGTATTCATGGCGGGCCTGAGCTACCTCTACTCGGTTGCCAAGATCGTCTGGCACGACCGCGCGGCCTCGGACCGGCTGCCGTCCAACATTGTCATCGTCCAGGACACGCGCGCGTGCTCGAACGTGCTGACCGCGATCTGCGAGCGCTGGAACTCGTCGCGCGAGTGTCAGATCATCTTTGACAAGCTCTCGGTGCTCATCATTGGCGAGGTCCTGGACCCGTCCGTGCTGCGGGCGCGGCCGGCGCCGCAGCCGACGCCGGCGCCGCCGACCGCCGACCCCGCGCCGCACGACCACGAGTTCCGCGCGCTGTTTGGCGACCTCCAGAACGTCTTCGACCAGGACGCCTTCTTTGCGCAGTCCGGCGTGGTTATGGGCCTCAGCCAGGACTGGATGGGCTCGTTCATGGACTACAGCGCGACGAGCCCTGCCAGTGCCGGCGCTGGCGGGGCCGACGCGGCCGCGGACGAGCGGTCCAAGACTGGCTTTGGCATGGACGAGCAGGTTGTGTCTAACATTGACGAGCTGTTCACGTCGGGTTTCCAGCCGACGTGGACTCTGTGACCTAATGGACTGGTGACCCCTGACCGACGAGCCGCACGTTCTGCGGCGCGTCCCGAATGGTTGTAGGTTCGCGCCGCACGTGGTGCGGCTGACGCTCCCGCGCCCCCGGCGGCGCTCCGTCCTGCTGGCGGCTACATGCGGCTATATGCGGCTATCTGCCGGCAGGGCTCCGGCGGAAGCGCCGCCAGTGGCTCGTCCACTGCGGCCTGCAGCTGGCCCGTAAGATGGCGCCTGCGGCGTGTATTTGCGGCTATATGCGGCTGTCCGCGGCTATCTTCAGGCACCGGTGCACCGCCACGCAGCCGCGTGCGGCTCACATCTCAGCCAGGTCTGCTGCGACCGTGACCGGCGCACCCGTCGCAGCCAGCACTGTGGCCACGTCCAGACCCGGCGCAATCTCGACCAGCGTCAGGCCGTGCTCGCCGTCTACGTCAAACACGCCGTAGTCCGTGATGATGCGCGACACGCACCGCCGCCCAGTGACCGGAAACGCGCACTCAGCCACAATCTTTGGGTTGCCCTTGCGGTCGACGTGCTCCATCGTCACCACCACGCGTGTCTGTTCGGGGTTTGCGACGAGGTCCATGGCCCCGCCCATGCCCTTGACCTTGCCGGGCAGCATCCAGTTGGCCAGGTCGCCGTACATGCTGACCTGCATGGCGCCCAGAATCGACATGTCGACCTTGCCGGCGCGGATCATAGCAAACGACTCGTCCGAGCCGAACACGGCCGCGCCCGGCAGCAGCGTCACGGTCTCCTTGCCGGCGTTGATCACGTCGGCGTCGGCCGTACCTGGCTGCGGGTACGGCCCTAGTCCGAGAATGCCGTTTTCGCTCTGCAGCTGTACCTCGACTCCGGCCGGCACGAACGCCGGCGCCAGCATTGGCATGCCGATTCCGAGGTTGACGTACATTCCGTTGCGGAATTCGCGGGCCGCGCGGCGCACGATGCGCTCGCGCGGGCCGGCCAGAGCTGGCGCCGACTCGGCCACGGCCTCGGTCTTGCGCTCGATCTCGGTCGGCTCGGTAGCCTGGACAACGTGCGTCACGTAGATCCCGGGCAGATGGACGTCGTCCGGCGCGATCGAGCCGACGGGCACGACGTGCTCGGCCTCGACGATCGTGACAGCCGCAGCCTTGGCCATGACGACATTGAAGTTGCGAGCGGTGTAGCGGAACACGCAGTTGCCGAGCGCGTCCGCTTTGTGGGCGCGCACGAACGCGACGTCGCCCTTGATCGCGCGCTCGAGCAGGTACTCGCGGCCGTCAAAGGTCCGGCTCTCGCGTGGCTCCGAAGTCTTGACCACGGACCCGTCCGGACCGAACCGGACCGGCAGGTCACCGCTCTGAATGACCGTTCCTACCGCCGCCGGCGTGTAAAACGCCGGGACGCCGGCGCCGCCGGCCCGGCAGCGCTCGGCCAGAGTGCCCTGAGGCGTCAGCTCGAGCTCGATCTGGCCCGAGAGGTAGAGATCCTCAAAGACTTTGTTTTCGCCCACATAGGACGCGATCATCTTGGTGACCTGGCCGGACGCCAGTAGCTTTCCAAGGCCGGACTGGGCCAGGCCGGCGTTGTTGGACACGGCTGTGATGTCGCGAACGTCGGGCCGACGCAGCAGAGCGCTGATCAGGGTGTTGGGCAGGCCACAAAGGCCGAAGCCGCCCGAGAGCAGGGTGGCGCCCGACCGGACTGCAGCAACGGCCACGTCCGCCGAGGGCACAACCTTGTTGATCTGCGCGCGGCTGGCTGAGGACGACAGCGCGCGGCAGCCGCGGACACCGGTCGAGATCACGGTCACGCCGGCCCGGTTAGCCGTTCGAACCGGAGATTTCGCCCACATTGCTTACAGTGGCAGTGCCCGCCGCGTGGTTTATAAGACCCCGCGGCGGGCGCGGGGCCCGAGGCCGCCACGAATACGAGCCGGCGGCGGCCCCGGCCGAGACGCGCGGTGACGGCAAACGGTCGTTGGCGGCGAGTGGTGCACGGGCGCCGAGGCCGAGACGGCGATGGGCGCGCGGCGGGCCGGCCCGCGAGACCGGACCGGGTCCGCCGGCAGCGGCCGGCGCGGGGTGTGGGGTAGTGGGGGCGGCGTGTGTCCGTATTGGGACCGGACAGGGTCCCGGACACAGCGGCGTGCGGCGCGGCTCGGCGGCAGTCCGCGGCGGGTCCGCGGCGGACGCCGGCGGACGCCGCCGCGGACCCAGTCCCGGACAGACGCGGCCGGGGAGGTACCTGGCGTACCCACGAGCGGGGTTGCGCCACACGTGGCTGTGTCCGACGCGAGTCGAGCGCGCTAGTCCAAACCCGGCATACACGCCGACCCGCGCGACGGTCGCCAGCGCACGAGCCGCGCCCGCCGCGGCTGCGTTTGCTCCGCGTGCCTGTCAGACGACGACCGGCTGGCTCCGCACAGCCGTCATCCCGTCCGGTCGCGCCCGCGCCCGCCGCTGCTGCCGCGGTGCCGAGGGGCTCCGGTGGCGACCCTGGCCGCGCGACTAGGCCAGCGCGACGACTAGGTCGCCGACTAAGCTGCTAGACTGCGGCTGTTTTTTTTAGGCCGGCCGCCCTGGCTGAGCGCTCACGGCTACGCCTGGATCGGCCGAGGCCGCCACCGCAGAAGCGTACGGATGCCGCGGCAGCTCGGCACGGCCCTAGACGCGTGCTGCGCCGTCGGCACCGACGGCCGGACTGGCGGCTCTGCGTGCGCTGGCGCGCGTTCCAGTCACGAGAGGCGCCGCCGCGCGCGCACGCGTCACCTGCCAGCACCGGCAGGCGCGTAATGTTGGGCGGCCCTGGGCCAGCGGCCTGCGCGCGCCGATCGGTGCCGCCCGCGCGCACGTCCACCTGGCCGCGGCGCGCGCTGTCGTCAGCGCGCGCCGCTGACGGCAGCGCCGAAGCGCCTAGGGACCGCTGCCGGCCTGCGCCACGCGCCACAGGCCACCGCGTACGGCGGCTGCCGGCGCCGCCACATGCGCCCCTGTTGTCTGCCACGCCGGCGCGCTCAGCCGCAGGCCCGACGATCGCGATCCACCGCGCCGGACGCCCCAATGACGGCGCCGACACGCACCGTCACGCGGACCCAGCACCCTGGCGCATGGGCCTGGCTGCGCGCCGCCAAGCCGCCCGCGAGTACGTCCGGCTAAACTTGTGCGCTCAACAAGGGCATTCATGCCTGCACATCCTGTTTACTACTAGCATTGCTATCGCTATCGTCCGTCGCGTCTCTCGCGCTACAGTCGGGCGCGTGCCACGCCGCGCCCGCGCGCCAGCGCCGCCTCGGCCTCCTCCACGATCTCGTCCACGATCGCGCGCGCGGGCTTGACCTCGTGCACGAGCGCGGCCACCTCGCCCATCAGGAACGGGTGCTGGTTGTCCAGCACCTCGTCCGGGATGTCGTTGCCACGCTTCTCGTACTCCTCCATCTCGACCTCGATCGGCAGCTTACCGGCCGACGTTAGCTCGACGATCTTGTCCCGCCGGTTGGTCTCCCAGTCCATCACGTACGGCGTCTTGCGGATCCGCAGCGGCCGGCCCGTGTAGATCAGCGTCTTGACCGTGTCGTCATACGACGCCGTCAGCACGGCCTCCTGGTGCGCCCGTGACGCACCGGCCTCCTCGGCGCAGATGAAGCGCGTGCCGATCCAGACTGCCGACGCGCCCCACATTATCGCCGCCGCCAGCGACCGCCCGTTGACGATGCCGCCGGCGGCGATGACCTCGACGGGCTTGTGTGTCAGCGGACTCATGTGTCCGCGCACGCTGTCCACGACCGCCGGACTGCTGTCAGCGAGTCCCTGCGCACACTCACATCAGGATGTTCGTCGGCACCGAGCCCGTGTGGCCGCCGCCCTCGCCGCCCTGCGCGCAGATCACGTCCACGCCGGCCTCGAGCGCCCGCTTGACGTGCTTGACCGCGCCGATCATGTTCATCACGACCACGCCGTGCTTGTGCAGCTTGTCCACCACCGCGCGCGGCGGCACGCCCACCGCCGACACGAACAGCGTCGTGCCCTCGTCGATGATGATGTCGACCAGCTCGTCCAGCTGGCCGTGCGTGTAATCGTAGTTGGTCTTCCGAGCGTTGCCGCCGACCTGCGGCAGCAGCAGGTCGACGCCGAACTTGTTGCGCAGGTTCGGGTCCTCGATGTTGCTCTTGATCTCGCGGATCTGCTCCCGCAGCTGCTCGGGGCCGTACCCGAGGCCGCCAATGACGCCGAGGCCGCCGGCGTTGGTTACCGCCGCTGCGAGCCGGGGCCGTGTGTCCGTCAGCGCCCGTTTTGGCTGCCCGCCACTACTTATCTGAGGCCACGTTCATGCCCGCCAGCAGGATCGGGTACTTGATATCAAACAGCTCCGTGATCGGGGTCTTAAGCGTCGTCACCATCTTGAATGTGTTGAGCGTCTGTCTGCCCGGGGACTCTTAAGTCCCATTTTGCGGGGAAGCATCTCCCAACAGCCTCGGTCTTTGTATTTTTGGTAACGAACGTGACTCGCGCGTGGCCCCTGCCGATCTGGCCAGAGCACAGTGGGGCTCGGCTCTGTCCTGGCCAGCCGGACCGATAGGCTTCGGCTGGTTTTAGCAGCTCGGACAACGTCGGCTACCAACAGACCTTCAGCTACGCGGACTATTGCGCGTCCGGCGCGTCTTGCGCGCTCGTCCCCGGACTACGACCGCAGAACAACTGGCAGCACTGTGTCTGCTGCCCACAAGATTCTGCGGACCAGTAGCGACGTTGGGCCTGCTATGACGCAGGCCCCTTGACGCCTGTCTCCGCACGCACTCGACCACCACATCCCCGCGTTTACTGTCAGTTGCGGCCATACCCTGAAGAAAGCACAGTTCCCCGTCCGATCAACACCAGTTAAACTTCAGTGGGCTCACTTAGTACTGCGGTGGGAGACCACGCTGGAATCGTGAGTGCTGCAATTTTTTTGGTTTGTCGTGGCGGAGGTTTGATCTGTACAACGGTAGGCAACCTTTACCTAGTAGTTGCGGCCACACCCTGAAGAAAGCACAGTTCCCCGTTCGATCAACACCAGTTAACCTTCAGTGGGCCTGCTTAGTACTCTAGTGGGAGACCATAGTGGAATCGCAGGTGCTGCAATTTTTTGTTGTATTTTTGCCGCTGTGGGAAGAGTGTCTTATGTATTCAGCTACTTGTCCTGGGCGATATTTCCATCTGCAGGGCGGATACTCTCAACGGAGTCATAGCTGCTGGTAGTCGTAGCCGCTGGTTTACAGATAGCTACTGGCGCGTCTCTGGCCGCCACTTTGTCCAGGGCGTGCGCCGCAAGAGTCAAGGAACGGCAGTATGAGCAGGCAATGCAGTCGCGTGTAGACAAACACGTTTACACACACAGCGGGCACGTAGCTTTCAGTTGCGGCCATACCCTGAAGCAAACACAGTTCCCCGTCCGATCAACACTCGTTAATCTTCAGTGGGCCTGCTTAGTACTGCAGTGGGAGACCATGCTGGAATCGCAGGTGCTGCAATTCTTTTTGTGTCGCCAACCGCTTAACTACAGGTCACAAGTCGAATGCTCCTATACAGTTTCAGTTGCGACCACACCCTGAAGCAAACACCGTTTCCCGTCCGATCAACACTCGTTAATCTTCAGTGGGCCTGCTTAGTACTGCAGTGGGAGACCATGCTGGAATCGCAGGTGTTGCAATTTTTGCTCCGCCGCACGATGCGCCGCACAGACACTTTGTTGCGCCGCAAAGACATCTAGATTCACGTAGGCCATCGGGGCCGCTGTCTGTGCGCAGCCTCCCTTTACCGGCCGTCTCGGACGGTCGTTTGGGTGCGCTTGAGCGGCAGCCTTGCCGGACTCAGTCAGCGGCATCGCGAGTCGCGGAAGCCAAGACGCGCTAGGGTCACGCTACACTAGAGCGACGCGTGAACACAATATGCGTTGTGAGAAAAGCTAGTTCAGACACGACTGCATCAGCATCTGAACTGTCAGTTGCGGCCATACCCTGAAGAAAGTACAGTTCCCCGTCCGATCAACACCCGTCAACCTTCAGTGGGCCTACTTAGTACTGCGGTGGGAGACCACGCTGGAATCGTAGGTGCTGCAATTATTTTTGCACGAGCTTTGCAGTGATACGCGGCCCTGTAGACCGCGGCTCCGTGAACTTCTGCCTCGGAGGCAACCACACTCGACGAAGCGATCGCTGTAGGCCACAGCGCATGAGCCTCCGGTAGCGATTGTAAAGGCTAGCTGCGGCATATCGCTTGCCGTCGGTAGGGCTACAGATGTCTACGCCTCTTGGTAGAAGCATACGTCTTAGCTGTCGGTGGGCTACAGATGTACACACGCTCAGCTCTACTGCCAGTTGCGGCCATACCCTGAAGAAAGCACAGTTCCCCGTCCGATCAACACCAGTTAACCTTCAGTGGGCCTGCTTAGTACTGCGGTGGGAGACCACGCTGGAATCGCAGGTGCTGCAATTTTTTACCTGCAACTCGAAGGAACTGGTCAACATGAACGCAGGTTAGGGAGTATGATTAACCAAGTCCGAAATAGTGTAATGGCTAGCACGGTCCGCTCTCACCGGGCAAATCGGGGTTCAATTCCCCGTTTCGGAGTCACATTTTTTTGACCGCCGTCGATGTTCGAAGGCCCGGGCCAAGCAGCAGATGGTAGCATGTCAATAACTTTTGGTATATGTACATTTAGTCAAACACTATCTTCTTGCCCTTGAACGCCACCGGCTTCTGGGCCTGTTGCTTGGCAACCCACGACGGGTGCATGGCCGTCGAGTCAAAGGCCTTTTGGCGTCGCTTGCGGTCCTCGTCCTGCTGCTCCTTCTCGATCTGGGCCAGGGCCGTGCGCCGCTCCTGGCGCTGCTGACGGATGATCTGGCGCTCCTGGCGCTCGCGCTGCTCACGAGCCTCCTCGGCCTTTTGCTTCTTGACGTGGGCTGCGTTCTTGCCGTACTTTTGCTCCCAGATCTTCTGGCGGGCGCGCTGGCCGCGCCGGTTCTTGCGCGGCTTAGCCTGCAGCGCGCCCGTGTCCGAGAGGTCCTCGTCGGACGTGAGCTCAGTAGGCGAAATGTAGCCGACGTTGAGGGACGGCAGGACGATGGTTTTCTTGGGGTCCTTGGCAACGGCCTTGGGCACCTTCGTCTTGGACTCCTTGGCCTTCTTGGGCTTCGGCGCCGGCTCCGGCTCGCTCTCGGCCTCAGACAGGCTGACGTCGCCGGCGGCAGGCCACTGTGGCGTCTCGCCGTCGCTCTCGTCGCTGCTGCCGGCGACCATGGCGTCCATCTCGGCGAGCTCGTCGCTGTCAACGTCGCTGCCGGCCGCGGCGTCGCTGCCGGCCTCGGCGTCGCTGCCGGCGTCGTCGGCGTCGTCGCTCTCGTCGCCACTCTCGGTGTCGGCATCGTCGCCGTCGCGCGCGCGCGCCTTGGCCGCCAGCGCCCGCCTCGACTGCTGCTTGCGCGCGCCGTCGGCCACGCTCAGGATCACACTGACGCCGTCGAGCGCGTCCTTGAGCGCCGTCTGCACAGCCTTGGCCCGCATCACCTTCGACACGGCGTCCGACCGCACGCTGTCGTCGGCGTCGCCCTTGGCCGGTTTCGCGACCACGCCCGCCAGCCGCGGATTCTTGCTCAGCCGCTTCTGCAGGCCAGTCTTGGCCACGTCGGCGTGATCCAGGCCCTTGAGCACCTCGAGCTCCTTCTCGAGCTTGGCCACATCCTTGCCGGCGGTCCTGGCGTCAGCAGGCCCGCGCCTGCACTTACCGGCTGTCCTTGATCTTGCGGACGAGCTTCTGGACCTCGAACGTCTTGGCCTTCTTGACTGCCCGGCCCAGGCTTTTCTCGTAGAAGAAGATCTTGTTTTCGACGAGCTTGCGCTTGAGCTCGGTCACGCGCTCGGCGACCTTGCCGTCGTCGGCCGGCACGGCCGCGGCCTTGATCTCGTCCGATTTTTTGCCGGCCTTGCTCGCCAGCATCTTCTCGGTCTTGACCAGCCGCGTCTTCTTGCCCAGGGCCTGGTGCTCCAGGATGTCCAGCTCCTGGAGCAGGTTCTCGCGCTTTCTCTTGGGCGCCATGTCGCTGTGTGGCCGCGGAACTGGGATCTGGTCGGATCGGCTGGGCGGTGAAATTTTTCGGTCGCCGCGCCGCACGAGCCGCACGAGCCGCACGACATCCTCCCAACCGCTCCCGGTCCACCGGCCCGACCCCAATGGACTCGACTCAGGCGCCCACGCTCGTCGGCACGGCCGTAGCCGACCTGCCGACGCCCAGTCTGCTGATAGACCTCGATGTGCTCGAGGCCAACTGCGCCCGCATGCTCAAGGGCATCGACAGCCTCGGCGACGTGGCGTTCCGCGCCCATGTCAAGACGCACAAGGTATGGACTTTGCAGCCGCGCTGACGCAGTGCGCGCCAATTGTGCGCAAGCAGCTGTCGGGGCGCTACCGGTCGGTGGTGGCATCGACCGTGGCCGAGGTCGAGGGGCTGGTGCCACTCGTGAGGGAGGGCGTTGTTGTTGATATCCTCTACAGCATGCCGCCGGGCCCGTCCAAGCTGCGGCGGCTGGCAGCGCTGGCGGACGAGCTGGCGGCAGCTGGCGGCGTGCTCCGGCTGATGCTCGATCACGCCAGTCAGGCGGATAGCCTGGCGGCGGTTGGCGACACCAACTGGTCCGTGTTTCTGAAGGTCAACATCGGCGACAACCGCGCCGGCCTGCCGGTCGACACGGACGCATTCGCCGAGCTGGGCCGCCGGGTGGCGGCCACCGCAAACATCCAGCTCTACGGCGTGTACGCGCACGCGGGCTCGAGCTACGCGGCCAAGACTGAGGCCGACGCGATCGGCTACCTCGAGCGCGAGATCCGCGGCGGCATCGACGCCGTCGACGGGCTCCGGGTCGCCGGCGTGCACTCGCCGCTGCTGATCTCGGTCGGCGCGACACCCACAGCACAGGTGTCAGTGCGGTCGTCGGACCGCGTGCGCGCGCTGTTGGACGCGGCCCGGGCCGTGGCCGCTGTCGAGGTCCACGCCGGCAACTACGGCCTGCTGGACCTACAGCAGGTGGCCACCGGCCTTGTCTCGACCGCAGACGTGGCCGGCTCGGTCCTGGCAGAGGTTGTGTCTACGTACGACGAGCGCGAGGAGGTGCTGGTCGACGCCGGCGTGCTCGGGCTGTCGCGCGAAGCCGGCCCAATCCCCGGCCTCGGCACGGTCGTCGGGCAGCCGGTCACCGGGCCGCGCTGGGCGGTCGTCCGCGTCAGCCAGGAGCACGGCATCCTCGGCTACGTCGACGAGAACGGCCAGCGCGTGGCCGGCGGCCGGCATGCCTGGAAGGTCGGCGACAAGGTGCGGATCTGGCCGCAGCACGCGTGCATCACGTGCGCGCTGCACCCGCGGCTGTTCGCGGTGCGTGGCGGTGCTGTGGCCGACGTGTACGTGCCGTGGCGCGGGTGGTAGCCGCCGGGCCGGGTCCAGGTTCTCGAGGCCTTTATTCTATTTAGATATACATTGCCATCAACAAAACCATGATCCTCTGCACCGCACCACAATGCGATTCTATGCATTGTATCCAAACCATTAGCAAGCAAACAACAGTCGTTTGACATCGTTACATGAGATCAAAAAGAAAACAGATCATGACGTGACAGAATTAGGGGAGACAGCGGTTCGTACAAAAAGAACAAAAAGAAAATCACGTAACAAAAATGCACAAATCCTCACGCCCATGCCCAAAAACGAAAAGGAGTCTTTACAAAACTAGCGCCCTAGGTGTAGACCGAGTGGATGGGGCACTCGCCCGCGCCCTTCTTGTCGAACCAGGCCTTGATGCACTTGCGGTGGTAGACACAGAGACACTCGAGCCGGGCGACAAAGTCGCCGGGGCCGAACTCTTCGAAGCAGATGACGCACTCCTTGCCGGGGACGGGGTCCCGCTGGCGATAGACGACCATGCGGTTGCGGCGCTTGGCCTGCTCGGGCGAGCCCGAGAAGGCGGCCTGGGAGAGGCAGTCGTTGACGTGGTCCTCGCGGGCCTTGGCCGTGGGCAGGGACGCGAGGCTGGCCGCGCAGATGGGACACGAGTTCTCGTCGTCGTCGTCGCTGGCGACGAACTTGCCTGCGCGGTCCGCGCTCGTTCTGTCGAGATCCTCCTTCTTGAGCCCGATGAAGCGGAACCGCCGGCGGCCCTCGGACGGGCCGGCTAGGTCGGGCGGCGCTGAGCTCGCCGCAGCGCGCCCAGCGTCCTTACCATCAGCACGGCGACTATCGTGGCCGTCACTGTGACTGCTGCTACCACTGCTCGGGCTGCCGCTACTATTGTTATTAATATGCTGCCCGTCGCTGCCGCCAAGATAGTGACCACCATGAGTACTGCCCGCGAGCACGCCGCTCGCCGGGCCGGCGAGGACCGCTGGGGGCGGCGCCAGCGCGCCGGCCGGCGCCGCCAGGCTCGTGGGGAGCGACCCCGACAGCGCGCTCTTGGTCCGCCGCTTGCCCTTGGCCGCGGCCGCGGCCGACGACGACGACGTCGAGCTCGCGCTGTTGGTGCGCCGGTGGTGGTGGTGCATGGCGTCGCCGCCGGGCGGCGACGACGTGTTGCCGGGGAAGATGGCGCCCTTGGAGAAGAATGCCGAGCGGCGCCGCGTGGGCGACGTCGCGATCCGCGCCGGCGGGTACAACAGCGACGGGAAGCTCTGCGACGACCGCGCGACCGACGTCGACGCCGGGAACGACGAGTACGACGACGGCGACGACGAGCTGGGCTCGCGGATGCAGTCGTCGCATGTCCGCAGGAGCGTGCCGGCCGGCGCGGGGGCCTTCTGCGTGGGCGGCACGGCGTACGTGCCGGGCGGGTACGGGATGCTGGACGGTGAGCAAAGAGCGCACACGACCCGTCCGCAGATTCTGGTGGTCAGCGAGTTCAGGGGATGGGCGTGAGCCGCACGAGCCGCACGAGCCGCACGAGCCGCACACGCCGCACGCGCCGCGCGCTTCGCGCACCGCCCTCGCCTCACTCCGCGCTCGCTTACCTGCAGTGATGCCGCCGGAAAAAGACGGTGAACGGCCGGTGGCATATCGGGCAGTCTGCCGCCTCCTGATCCGGCTGCCACGCTGACACCCGCAGCTCCATGGCGTCTGGGCTCAGCTCGCTGCTGCGTGTATGTCGTCCCTCCTTGCGCGCTCTTCCGGGCTCTCTGGGCCCGTTGCGCTCGCCTGTGCGCGCCGCGCCTCTATCTCTGGGCGGATGGCAGCTCCGCCGCCCGCTTGCTGCTTGCTGGTGGGCCGGCTCCGTCGCTAAAGATACAGGCCGCTGTGCTGAGTCGGTTCCTGCTGCGCTCTCCTCCTCGAGGCCAACGATGTCCGCAGAGCTATCGGAATCAGCCTAAATATACATCGATTGCGCGAGAGGGCGGCGATAGTGAGGATTCTACCAAACAAATCCTGTTTTAAAAGGGGAGAAGGCAACAGGCGGCGGTTAGGTGGTCAAGAGCACCTTCCTATTGGGGCTAAAACAAACACACGCACACAACTGCGTGAAGCATGACGGCCGCTAGTAACAAGAGTGGCATGTTTCTAGCCGGATGTGACATGCGATGGGAGATAGTGCAGCCGTTGGGCGGAACAGGCAGGCCGGTTGCCGGAATGATGGATGGCGCCAACGCCTTGGCCGAGCCTAGCCGGCACCATGCCCGCTCGGGCGCCCCCCGTTCCCCAAGAGGAAGCCAGTGAGGCTATGGGGCGCCGGGACGGCCGGCCGGCGCGGCGGTCTGCAGGGGCGGTGGCGGCGTGACGTGGCGAAACGCGCCGCAGCGCGTGCGGCGCGAATGCGGCTGGCAGGAGTGCGCCGCACGCTGTGCGGCGCGTCTATTTACATATGTACATCAGCGCTCCAGCACGCACGCGCGCTCTGCCAGCGACAGCCGCTGCACGCCGCCACAGACGACCACGTCGCCTGCGCGCACGTTGTCGCCACGCGCCAGCGCCAGCTCCACGTCGATCCCGAGCTCGTAGCACATGGCCCGCGTCAGCGCCGGGTGCGTCCGCGGCGACGTCACCACGCACGTGAACGTCGGCCGTTCGCCCCGCGTCAGCCGCTCGCGCAGCGCCCACAGCGTCCAGAACGACGTCGAGATGCGCGACGCGTTGCGCGCCTGCCGCTCGCGCTCCGCGATGCCTGCGCACGCTGCGGTCATGCGCGCCGCGTCCAGCACCGGCTGCTCGCCGCGCAGCGCGGCCTCGATCTGCCACATGGCCACCATGTCTGAGTACCGCCGCAGCGGTGACGTCACGCGCACGTACGCGTCCACGCCGAGTGAGCGGTGCGGTCCGCGCTGCGGCCCCACCGTGGCCGCCCGTAGCAGCGGCAGCAGCCGCGCCGAAGCCGGCGGTGTCAACAGCCCCAGCGGCGTCCGCTGCCCGATGTTGTCCTCAAACAGCCGCCGGTTGTCGGCCTGCCGCAGGTCCACGTCCACGCCGCGGTACGGCACGTTCAGTCCGTGCTCGGTGCAAAACAACCCGCCGATACGGCCGGCCAGGATCATCATCTCGGCCACGACCAGTCTGGATAGCTCGTCCTGCGGTGCGAGCGTCACCGTGGGCCGGTCCGCCGGTGGCTGGTACAGGGCCCGAACTATCTGCGCGGGCGCGGGAACGTACGTCGATGGCGTGACCGCCAGCGAGTAGTTGAGTCGGTTGAACGAGATGGCCTGGTCGGCCGCGCGCCGGGCGAACTGGCCGCGAAACACGCGATGCAGCGTCGCCAGCTGGTCGACGTCGGCCGGCGTGAGCCCGAGCGCCGCTGCCGCCGCCAGATCGGCCGCGGGCTCGGCCGCGTCCGCGGTCGCGTGTGCGTACTCGACTGGGTGCAGCTCCGCCCGAGGCAGGCGCCACCCCATGACCCGGTCCGCGTCCGCGTACGTCAGCTGCTTGACCCTGGCGATCGTGCTGCTGCGCACAGTGTAGTCCAGGATGTCGCCGGTTCCGTCCCGGCGAACCTTGGCCGAAAACGCCATGGCCCGGCGGGGACCGTCGCCGACGATGCTGGCCACCTGGCGCGTGAATCCGGCCGGCAGGATCGGAAACGTACACTGCGGATAGTACGACGTCGTTGCGTATTCGCTTGCGTACGCCACGAGCGTGTCGTCAGGGCCGACTAACGCCGTGGGATTTGCGATCTGAACGTGGATCCAGCACGTGTCCGCGTCGATGTACTCGACCGCCACACCGTCGTCGATTTCCTCGGCACCGGCGCCGTCGATGGCAAACACGGTCAGCCCAGTCATGTCGGCCCGGACGCTCTGCATGCGATCGGGGCCGGCAGGCGCGTCTGCCGGCGTCTGCTCGGTGAATTTGAGCTGGCGGAGCGGGTCGATAAGCGCCGTGTCCTGCCACGGCGTGTACACGCCGACGTCGACAAGAAACTGCATGCCGGCATCGGTCGTGACCAGCGAATTGTCGTAGCGGTCCAGCGTGCGCAGAAACGGCGGCACGATCGCCGTCACCGGCGACGTGTGCACGCCCCGCAGATTGAACACGTACTTTTGGACGAGCGAAATCACGGCGCGCTCGTCTGAGGAGAAGGCGCGATCCCGCAGCTCGGTCGGCACCGGCTGGCCGGACGCGGCTGACTGCCGGAACGCGTCGATGGCTGTGCGAAACCTGCGCACTGTCGCGTGGTCCGGTCCGATGCGTTTCAGCAGCTCTGTGCCGGCCAGAGTCTGTTCGATGTCCTCCTGGCTGTACGCAATGAACTCGTACTCGACCGCTGGCCGCGGCTGCCGCGGGTTGCGCGCCCAGCGCAGCGTGTCGGTACTGAGCGCGTTGTGCAGGGCATATAGATACTCCCATGAGACCTGCTGGCGGAAACGCAGCTTGGACCGCATGGTCTGGACAATTTGCTCGAGCGTCAGGGCAACGTGCCGGTCCGGCTGGCAGATCGCGCGATGCACCCGCGTCACCAGCGCCTTGGTCTCGGTCAGGTACCGATTCGCGCGGCCGGCAAAGACGCGGAGGGGGATTGTGACAGTGTGGGTGCGTGCGAAAGGGACTGTGAACGATGGCAGGCCGTCGTCGGCCAATTCGAGCCGCACGCTCGACAGATCGTCGCCAACCGCTTGGCCAGGTGCCACGGTCGTGACCAGGTCCTCGATCAGGTCGGGGTCGACCAGTCGCGGCCGCACAAACTGCACAGCGCGCGGCCAGACCGACAGCAGACGCGAATCGGGCGTCAGCACCAGGAGACCGTCGAGCGTGTGCACGTCCGGGTTCTTGACCACGACACCGAGGCCGCGCTGGTTGTCGCCTCCCTTGCCGTCGACGTACTCGACCAGGTCGCCGAGGCCGACTGTGCTGATCCGCTTGAGCTCGGCGAGCTGCTCGGGCCGCCTGCGCTCGCTCTCGAGCGTGACCGTAGACTCTGGATCGGCCATCATGCTGCCGGACGCGCGCTGGCGCATGCGTTCGCGGATCTCGAGCAGCCGCCGACGCTGTTCGGCCGGACTGCCCAGGTCGTGGATCAGGCCGGGCGCGGCAGAGGTCGGCGAGAGAACCTCGACGGCGGCCTGGGCCGCGGGATCGGCTGGCGTGGTCGATTGCAGCCGGGCGAGCGCGCGGCCGGCGACTGGCGGGCTGCCAGACGACTCCGCCAGCGTCCACGGCCGGCGGCAGGCCAGCCGGGCGCGGGAGCCGCGTCGGACAGATGCGATCAGAAAGTCCATGGCGGACGTGGAGGACGCGGCTCGCAAAATTTTACCCGGATAAGTCACGTGATGAGCGAACCCCTAACGCAACCCCTAAATCGCCGCGACCCTAATTCCCGACGCACGTCACCCAAACGAGTATCGCGTAGTCGCAGTTCGGAAGCGTGCGCCCGCGCTCGGGCCGGCAGACTCACACTATGGTGTGCGGCTCACGTGAACTCCCAACCTGCGCCACACCGCCGACGTCTCGCCGGGCGGGCCGCCGGCTCGGCGTCTTCGCGGCGGCTGATTCCGATGCCCGGCCGACGTAGCGAACGGCACCTGCCTCGGCTACACACGTCGTGTGACAGCTGTCGGACCACCTTGGGGCTCACGTCACCGGCCAGCTCACCAAGGTCCCACTGTGGCGAAGGAGACGGCGGTCCCGAGCGTGCCGAGGGGTGGAGCACATGCGACACGTGCGGCGCAGTGGCGCAGGTGGCTGTGCGTCGATCGGCCGCCTGCCGCGGCTGCTGGCAGCCGACAGCCCTGGCAGCTCCGACAGCCGTCGCGGCCGTTGCTTGCAGCCGTCGCCGCCGTTGGCACCGCCGCCGCCACCGCGGCCGCGGTGCGTTGGTGGGCGCCGCACAACACGCGGCGTCGGGACAGCGTCGCGTGCGATAAGCCGGCAACGGTCGCCACAAGCGGCCAGACCACAGCAAGTGGGATGCCCCACGACCCACAGCCGGCATCGGCAGCACAGCCGGCGAATATAGTTTGTCGGGCATTATCGCACCTTGGGGGCTCGTACGGGTATTTGGCAGGCGATATCGCAGGTATATAGGACCCGCCGGCCCAGCCGGCTCGCCCGACGCCTGGCCCCCGACCCCATGGACCCCATGGACTCCGAACCGCGCCCTCCGGCGCTCACCGACCTCCCTTCCGAGCTGTTCTGGAAGATATGCGAGCAAGCACCTCCAGACGCGCTGAGCCAGCTCAGTTTGGCTAGCCGCGAAATGCACGCGGCTACGGTTCCCGTCATGTATCGCGCGATCACAATCCGCATCGACGACGCCGACGACGTCGGCCGGCTGCTGGGCCAGCTGGGGGCTGGCGCCAGCGTCGTCGAGTCGCTGACGGTCCGTCAGGCCGGCGCGGGCGCCGGGCCCGACACCGATTTCGATGGGCCGCCCGAGACCGTGCCAGGCACGCCGACGGCAACGCCCATGTTCACGCCGCTGGGCTCGACCACGTCGCTGACGGCGCTGGCAGCGGCTGGCGCGGCCGCGCCGGGCGTGCTGGGCCGCCTGCGCCGGCTGACGACGCTCGAGTGGGCCGCGGACGCGCCGCCGCCGGCCGAGTTCGTCGCCGACGCGCTGGCGCTGCCGCGCCTGCGCACGCTTGACCTGGCCGCCGCGCCGGCTGGGCTGGCCGCCGCGCTCGGCGCGTGCCGGCAGCTGCACCGCGTGCGTGTTCGCGCCGTGAGCACGACCGCCGAGGCCGCGAGCGTGGCCGCACTGCTGGAAAAGACCCGGCCCTGCGCGATCAGTGTGCGGGTTACCGCGCTGGCGGACCCTCCCGAGGGCTCGTTCCTGGCGTCGGTGCTGCCGGCCGGACTCGAGCCCGAGTCGCTGGCCCTGGCCGGGTTCCCGACGCTGGACCTGGCCGTGCTGGCGAGCAAGATCAGCTTTGCGCGCCTGCACACGCTGCGCCTGGCGACGCCCGACCCCGCCGTCTGCTCGTCTGTGTCGGAGGAGTCGGCACCGCTCACGCGGCTGCCGGCGCGCATGCGCACGCTCGACCTGAGTCTGCCGCGGTCCGAGTGCGGGCCGGCGTTGGTCGACCATTTTCTGGCTGGTGTGCGCGACATCGACCACGCGCTCAGTCTCAAGCTGCTGGCGCCAGCCGGCGCCGAGGACGCCACGCTGGCCCGTGCGGTCTCGCCGTGGCTGCAGCCCGACCGCCGCCGCCGCCACAAGCTGCAGAAACTGCTCGTCAACGTGTGGTCGGTCAGCCGGCACCGGCAGGTCCACCTGGCCTCGTGGACCCGTGGGCTGCTCGAGCAGGCCGCCTCGGCGTGCCCGGACCTGCGCTGTCTGGCGCTCTACCTCAGCCGGCAGGCAGTGCCGTTCGCGGACGCCGTCATGGCGCTGCGGCGGTTCCGGGCATTGCGGCATCTGCACATCAACTACGCGCCGGTCGTCTACTACGGCGCCGGCATCTACGACATCTCGTCGTTCCAGGCCGAGCGGCTGCGGGCCGAGTGCTCGCTCGACCGTGTTTGGCTCAACTCGGCCGAGGCGGCCAGCCCCTGCGGGCTGGTGCGGCCTCGGATGCCGGACCTGGACCTCGGCGACTACGAGTCGGACGACGACATCAAGGCGCCTGGCGCGGCGCCGGCCGCCGACGACGACCTGCCGGACGAGCTGTTTCTGGCGTCTGCCACGACCCTGTTTTGATCATGTACAGTATAACGAATCTGCTAATGAATGCTGCTCACGCGCTTGCGACCCCGGGTCTGCTGGGAGATGCCTGCGGCTACTGCGGGTATATGCGGCTACTGCGGGTATATGCACACCCACGCGCCCGGCTGCGGCGCGTCGGCCCCTTCTCTCCTGCGGCGTCTCGCCTGTTAGTCTCCGCTGCAGTCGTGCAGTCGTGGCTAGAGGCGCGAGGGTCTGGGTAGACGCCGGCTCTGCTGGCGGGCGGCCGCGTTGCCGACACGTGCAGCGGTACGTGCGGCTATGGCCGCACGGCTGTTGCCGTCGACTATCGCTGTTGCGGCTCGCGCGCAGCGGTCTTGGCCCCATCGTACGCCGATCGTGATAGCAGTAGCGGCCGGTCGTCCGCGCGCCGCTGGCGGCCGTCGATCGCTGGCGGCAGCGTGCGACGGCGGCTTGGCGGACTCGGCAGCAGCCGGCGCGGCGGCTAGGCAGCCGTCTAGTGTGGACCAGCGACTAGGGCCATGAGCGAACAATCAAAAAGCCGCAGGTTTGATTGCAGACGCCGGGCGCCTAGGCCGGCGCCAGATTGGCGCGACGCTGGGCAGCCGCTTGTGCGGTCGCGGCTAGGACCCGGCAAAGGGCGAACGAACAGAACCGGAGAAGGAGGGGCCGCGGCGGCGGGCCGCACGTGACCAGGGTCGCACGCGTACACACGCGGCGCCGACGGCATGTCCGAGACAACCCAGCCGGCTGGGCGCAGGCGTGAGACAGAGGAGTACCCCGCGCCCCTGGTGCGAAATTACATCCCTGCGATGGGCTGTCCGAGAACGGCATTGCAGCACCACGCGGTGCTAGAAACTGGCCGCCCAGCTTCTAGGGCGGTCCCTGGCGCGGTGGGCCAGGTGCGGACGGGCTACGCGTCGCCTGGGTGGGCACAGACAGTGTCGATCGCTGCATGACGCGCACACCAGAAAGCAGTCACAGCGGCGCCCCTGAACGCGCCCGAGCGCGACCGGCCGCCGGCGACCAATGTGCGGGCGGTCCGGCAGCGGGCGGCGGCCTGGTGCCCGTCGTGGTGCCGCCGGTCCGGTGCGCGGCCGCGCTCACGGCGGCACATGGGCGGCAACGGTCCGCGCAACCGGGCTGGGGAGCCGCCGCAGCGGCGTCCCTGCAGTGGCGCACATGGCGGCGCGCCCGGCCGCAGGAGAGTGCGCTAGCGTGCGCTAGCGTGCACTGGCTCGCAGCCGAGTGCATAGGCCCGCATGCCCGCCCGGCGGCTAGCCCAGCGCTTGGCCGCCGCGCCGCTGGCGGCGGCGACAGCAAGACCGCCGGCGACGGCGCTGGCGCGCAGCGCGGCGCCGATCGCGCGCGCTAGGCCGGGCACCCGCGGGCGCGCGCTCGATGCGGCGCAGCGCGGCGTCGGTCGCGGCCGGACTCGCTTAGCCGGCGGCGAAGGTTCGCCAGCAGTTCTAGCCGGCCGGGCTGGCGCAGCGCGAGGAGCGCCGGCGCACAGAAAAGGCCCCGGTCCGCCGTCGCGGCTGCGAGACACGGTGCTGACGTTGCAGCGCCCGCAGACACCCCAGCCGCAGCCGCCCCGGCCTCTCTGGCGCGCAGGCGCCCTCGAACCGCCGCCGGCAGCGATCCCCGCCGGCATGTCGCGGCCAGACTCCAGCGTGTTCAGAGTCGTCGTCCTCGGCGACGGCGGCGTCGGCAAGACCGCGCTGACGCTCCAGGTACGTCGCGCGCGGGCGCGCTGACCGCAGCTCTGTCTGAACCACTTTGTCGAGACCTACGACCCCACGATCGAGGACGCGTACCGCAAGCAGGTCGTCGTCGACGACCAGGCGTGCACGCTCGAGGTGCTCGACACGGCCGGCCAGGAGGAGTACACGGCGCTGCGCGACCAGTGGATCCGCGACGGCGAGGGCTTCGTGCTCGTGTACGCGATCACGTCGCGGCACTCGTACTCGCGCATCCCGCTCTTCTACAGCCAGATCCAGCAGTCGCGCGCCGACGACGGCGGCGGCGCCGTGCCGCTCGTGCTCATCGGCAACAAGCTCGACTGCATGGCCGACCGCGAGGTCTCCCAGCAGGAGGGCCAGGACATGGCCCGCCGGCTTGGCTGCGAGTACCTGGAGGTCTCGGCCAAGGGCAACCTCAACATCGAGCGCGCGTTCCACCTGGTGGTGCGCGCGATCCGCCAGCGCCGCTTCCTGCGCGCCGTGCGGGCCAACGCCGCGCCGGCGTCCGCCAGCACGCCCACCCTGCCGTCCACTCCGAGCACCGACCGCCAGTCCGTTGTCGCGGGCTCGCTCTTCAGCGCGTCCACGAGCGGCGTCATCGCGCGCGGCTCGCTGGTCCAGACGACGTCGCTGCCGGAGGTCTCGACGTACCGCCCGCTGTGCAAGCACCGCGGCCGCCGCCGCAAGCGCGATGCGGTGTGCCCGATCCTGTAACTAGAAGTCACGTGTGCAGTCACGTGTTCAGCCGCGCCGTAGCGTGTGCAGCCACCGTGCAGCCACCGTGCAGCATCAAGCCACGCCGCCCTGTGCAACCACCGTGCAACCACGCCGCCTGTTCCTCTCGCCGCGATCGCCGACGCTTCGAGTCCAGTCCGTTCGTCCAGCTCGAGCCGGGCCTTGCACTTGCTGCCGCCGCCATACGAGTGATCGCCATCCGCGCCGTTTCCGCTTCCGCTGCTGCATCCGGCCTTCCGCCGCACCGCCGACGAGCCCGAAATCCGGCCCGGAACCCGTCCGCGGCCCCCTGCCGCTCGGCTGAGGTGAGTCTGCCCGCTGGAGGACGCGGTCGGCACGGCGCGCGGCTGCCGCGTTGGCCGCACCGGAATCGGCCGGCGGCCGCCACGCTGCGGCGCCTGCGGCCGCGTCTGCCGGCATATGTGCGCCTCCGGCCGGCTCTGGCGGCCGCCGGCACCGCCCGGCGGCCCGTCCGCACGAGATCTGGGCTAATTGGCCGCAGATATAGACACCGGAAGCCATGGCGCTCAAAACACACAACGCCGCCGAGGCCGAGATCGACCTCGCCCCTCCAACGTCGTCCGGTCTGGCCGCAGCCACAGCGTCCACAGCGCCCTACACAGCCGACATGCACACGCACCGGCGCAACTCGACGTTCGCGGCCGCCGCCGGCAGCAGCTCGGCGCCCGGCGGCGGCCGGTACCGCTACGACAGCGCCGACTTCGAGGAAATCGACGACGAGTTCATTTTCGACATCGACGACTCGGACCCGTTCAGCGTCAATCCGACCCGGATGCCGCCGCCCGCGGCTGCCGACACGACCGCGACGACCAACACCATCATGCTCAAGAAGGTGATCGTGAACGTGGTGTTCATTCTGATGTGGTACACGTTCTCGCTGGTGCTGTCGCTGTACAACAAGTGGATGTTCTCGGGCGACCACCTGAACTTCAAATTCCCGCTGTTTGCGAGCTCGCTGCACATGGTCATCCAGACGGCGCTGGCGGCGGCGGCGCTGACGGTGTTCCCGTTCCTGCGGCCGCCGCGCGACCGGCGCATGTCGTGGCGGGTGTACCTGCTGCACATCGGCCCGTGCGGCATCGCCACCGGCGGCGACATCGGCCTGGGCAACATGTCGCTGCGGTACATCACGCTGGGGTTCTACACCATGGTCAAGTCGTCGAACCTGGTGTTTGTGCTGATGTTTGCGTTCGTGTTCCGGCTCGAGCGGCCGACGCTCAAGCTCGTCGGCATCATCGCGCTCATGACCAGCGGCGTGCTGATGATGGTCGCGTCCGAGACGAGCTTTGTGTTTGTGGGCTTCATCCTCGTGCTGATGGCCGCGATCCTGTCCGGCTTCCGGTGGGCGCTGACGCAGATTCTGCTGAAAAACAACGAGTCGACGTCGAACCCGTTCGCGACGATCTTCTACCTGGCGCCGGTCATGGGCGTCACGCTGTTCCTGCTGGCGAACGTGCTCGAGGGCCCGCGCGCGCTGCTGACGTCGGACGTGTGGGCCACGCGCTCGCCGCTGGTGTGGGTCGTGATCCTGGCCTTCCCCGGCGTGCTGGCGTTCGCCATGACCGCGGCCGAGTTCGCGCTGCTCAAGCGCACCAACGTGGTCACGCTGTCCATCGTCGGCATCTTCAAGGAGGTGCTGACGATCCTGGCGGCCGCGTCCGTGTTTGGCGACGCGCTGACGCCGGTGAACATCACCGGCCTTGTGCTGACGCTGATCGCGATCGCGCTCTACAACTACATGCGCATGTCGTCCATGCGCAGCAAGATCAAGGACGAGCTCGGCGACCGCGGCGGCTACACGTCGCTGCCGGTGCCGGCGACAAAGTCCCCGCGCACGTCTGACGTGCTTTACAACGCCGAGAGTCTGGAAATGCAGCCGCTGAGCAGGCCCCATGACTTTGCGTTAGCCGACGGCGTGCTGCCGTCGATCGCCGAAAAGGACCCGGCCCATGCGGTCTAAGACAGGCGTCGTGTACACTAATTGCATTTTTTGTAAGGGTTAGACAAAAGCATGCTTCGAGGCTCTTGCGGGGTGCCCGTGCTCGGCGTGAGTCGGCCGTTGACGGGACGTGTGGCGTGGCGCCGCCGAGGTGGCTGGTGCGCGGTGGCGGGTACCCCCACGTGCGGTTTTGGGGGAAGCGCGGGATGGCGCCGTCCGTCCGCTGGCGCCTGCCCGCGCCGCCCGTGGCCGCGGTCGCGGCCTGGCTAGACAGGCGGCAGCCGCCGCGGCCCGGCGACGTCGCAGACGCTGCGGACCGGCCGCGGGCGCGCCGGCCGCGCCCGACGGCGGCCGCGAACTGCACCGCCGCGCACCGCCACGCAGCCTCTCGGCCCCCCGTCGGCTGGTCGTACCCGCCGCGCATGTACCACCCTGCGCGCGGTATCGGGTACCATCCGCGAGTACCTCCGGTGTACCGCGCCAAGACGGCGCCAGCCGCTGCACAACGGCGCCTGCACCTCCAGAACCGGCGTGTCTTGCTTATTATTATCCAGACAGCTCGGCTCGGCTAATTTTGTGACCCAAAGCCGTAGCAGTCCCCGCCAGCCCGCTCTGGGCTCGCCGCTCCCGTATCGTCTCCGAGCCCTGGCGGGGTCGCACGCGGCTGCCGCCGTCCGGCCACACGCCCCGGCCCCCTACGGCCGGCCCGACCTGCTCGGGCCAACACGCCGGGCGGTCGCAGCGGCGCGCTAGCGCACTGTCAGCCCCAGCCGTTACCCGCTTGTGATCCGCCATCCCACCCGTAACCCGAACAACTCTAATCGGCAGCGGCGGTCCCCGCAACCAGGCTCCTGGGCCTGCGCCCGGCCGGCGCCCGCGCCGGCCCGTCGTCGCGCGCGATCGTCCTCGCCACCGCGGCTCCGCGAGTCTGGGGTACCGGATCGGCACGCCCGAGGCTAGAGCGGCCGTTTAAGACAAGCCTCGTGCATTCTCAGTTAGGCAGCTACCGACTCCGTTAGAGTTTGCGAATTTTCCGTGCTAATGAACTCGACGCCGGACCGGACCACGAGACGCCCGTCACCCGAGCCTGCGGCCTCTGGGATATATTTATACCGCCCGCGGCCCCGCGCCATTCCTGAACCGAGCAGGCCCTGTCGTCGCTGCTGCTCTCAGCGTGTTTTCCGACCGGTCGCGTGACTGGATCCGTCTTTGTTCGGCTCTCCGACTGCCGTCTCAGCGGGTTCTGCCCCGCATCTACTCTCACCCGCCATGGCGCTCTCCGTGGGCGGCGCGATCTTCGTCGCCGTCAAGCCCATCACCAAGATCGTGTTCACAGTTGGCGCGGGCGCGCTGCTGTCAAAAAAAGGTACGTGCATGCATGGTCACGCTGACCCCAGGCGTCCTGGACGTCGTGACGTGCCGCAAGCTCGCTGCGATCATCATCAACGTGTTTGTGCCGGCGCTGATCTTCAACAAGGTCCTGAATGCGTTTGACTCGGACAACATGGGCATAGCCGGCGTGTGTGTGCTGACGTCGCTGTTCTACATCATTCTTGGCGGTGCCATGGCCCTGGCCATGCGGTATCTGACGCCGATGCCCAAGTACTGGCGTGGCGGCGCCATCGCGTGCACGATGTGGTCCAACTCGGGCGACCTGCCGATGGCGTACATCACGTCGATCGGCAACAGCATCCCGTTCGTGGACGGCGACGAAGACAAGGGCGTGGCGTTTGTGTCCATCATCATGTCGGTGTACATGCTGACGATGTGGACGTGCGGCGGCATCCAGCTGGTCGAGCGCGACTTTGTGCACCAGGCGAACGGCGACTACGAGGCGGAGGAGGAGGACGACGTCGAGAAGCTCAAGACGCAGGCCGCGCCCGCCGGCCTCGGCGCCAAACTGCGGCGGCTGTGGCCGCGCCGCGGCTCGACCGCGTCGACCGCGTCGGCTGCGTCCGACACGACTGTGGCCGAGCCGGCGCCGGACGCCGCGCGGCCGGTGGTCGCGGTCACGCCGGCCGAGGACACGGCCGTCTCGACCGCGGTCGAGACGGAGAAGGCCGAGGCCGACGACGCGTCGCTGCAGCCCGTGCAGTCCTACGCCAGCTACACGCTCAGCCGGCGGCTGTCGCGGCGCGACGCGGCCGTGGCCGCGGCGTACCGCGGCGGCGTCGCCGAGGACGTCGAGGACGACGAGCCCTCCGGCGACGGCCTCGACCCCATCCTCTCTGCCGTCGAGACCACGGCCGAGGCGCACACAAAACACTCGCATCGGCCAGGCTGGGCGTGGCTGGTCGTGCTGCTCAAGAACGTCGCGCAGCCGCCGTCGGCGTCGCTGATCGTTGCTGTCATTCTCGCCGTCATTCCGCCGGTCAAGCGGCTCTTCGTCGCCACGTCGTTCAAGCTCCACGACGCGCCCGACGAGCTGCCGCCGCTCGACTTCTTCATGAACTTCTGCCTGTTCGTCGGCAACGCGACCGTGCCCTGCGGTCTGCTCGTGCTCGGCGCGACCATCGGCCGGCTGCAGATCCGCCGGCTGCCCGGCAAATACTACGTCTTTGTGGCCATCATGACCGTGCTCAAGCTGGTCGTGCTGCCCATCATCGCCGTCGCCTGGTGCAATCGTCTGCGAGCCGTCGGCTGGATCGGCGACGACGACAAGATGCTCTACTTTGTGTTGATTGTGTCGGCGTCTGTGCCGGCCTCGACCTCCCAGGTTTATCTGTCGACCTACTTTGCGCCCGAGGACGGCTCGGGCCAGCGCCAGATGGACATGCTGGCCATCAGCCTGATTGTGCAGTACATTGCGCTGCTGGTGACGCTTGCGGTTGTGGTTACGTACGTGCTCAAGGTCCAGCTGGGCGCGTAGTTGCATTTTGCATATAGTAATAATGGATTGTTTTGTATACGGGATCGTTGCAAAGCGGACGGCGGGGTCGCCATGTGGTCACGCACGCCTGGGCCGGCTGGCGACGGCGCGAGGGCGCTGCCGACGGGACTGCGGACGAGGGGAAGCCTAGAGATGTGCGACGGGTGCCTAAGTACGAAATTGACTTTGCGCGCCAGAATAAGCGGTGGCCTATGCACGTCGGGGCCGCAGCTGCTGCGGCGGCCGGTGGCCCGGTCTGCTCGACCTGCTCGACCTGCTCGGCCTGGCCGTCCGCTGGAGCTGGCGGGCTGGCCGGCAGCCGGGTGGTCGCGCAGCCGCGGCTGTGGGCGGTCACCCCGGCCGGCAACCGACATAGCGAGCAGCCGCTCTAAGCGAATCCACATTAAGCAGCGCAAGCGACACCGACAGCCCGCGCAGCGCACGGTACCGACGGCCGGCACCGGGGCTGCATCCCGGTCCTCGGCAGCCACGTTGGAGTCGGGTGCCTCTGTAGTGGAACTCTTGGCCGGCGATCGTTCCCAGTTACGAATGATTACGAGCCCCGTAACCCCTGCTTGGTCGCAGGTTGCGTACGCCACGCCACGGTGGCTGAGTCGACCGGCGGCGGGAGCCAGCAGGGCGGCGCGGGGTCGGCGGCGGCCGAGCGCGGCCGAGCGCGAGCGATCCGGCGGCCGGCGGTCCGGCGGCCAGCGGCCGACGCCGCGGGCACTCGAGCCGGGCGCGACCAGCGGCCGCGGCGGGCAACTCCGGCACCGCTCGCGTCGCGTCCACGCGCAGCGCAGGCGAACAGTCCCGCGCGTGACGACGGCGGAGCCGCCCACTAGAACACGGTCTATTAGCAGACAGCAGCGAGCTCATCCCTGACTGCATGGCGCTAGCCTAGTGCGGCGCAGGAGCACGGCAAGCTGCAGCAAGGAGGCGGTGCCCCAGCCACAGCGGCGCCGAGGTACACTCGGCCGGCACACGGCCACAGTCCGCCGCACGGCGCGCCACGGGCCGCCTCCACCGCCACCGGCCACAGGTTCGGGGCAGTGACGGTTTGGGAGCGCGGTAAACACAGCTCCAGATGGGGCATGCTGCCTTCCCAGTCAGGCCTAGACCAGGCCCGCTGTCGCCATGGAAACGGCCGCCGGCTACAAACAGAACCAGGCTGGCCACAGGATTAAAATTAGATGGCGGTCACTAAAAAAAAGGACCGCGCAAGTATTCGAAGCCCACACGGGCACGCAGTCTCTTCCTCGTGAGCAGGCGGCGTCTACACGGCGAGCAGCAGCAAGCAAGCGTGGTCAGCGGCCGCGCAAGGGCTACCGCAGCCAGACAGCGCAGGCGCAGACCGTCGACGAGGACAGCCGCAGGCAGACGGCCAACGGACACGGTAGGCGGCCCCGCGGCGGGATCTGACGGCAGAATGACGAGCACGCAGCACGACGGCGGCGCGCCGCGGCGACAGCCACGGCTGCCGACGCTGTTTGAGGTGCTCAACCGCAAGACACGGACGCCGGTGGACCTGTTTTCGTTCTACGTCTTTATGCGCGACCAGCAGCGCTCGGTCGACTACCTGGACTTTTGGTACGTGGGCGAGCGCACGGCGCTGACCGCAGGCTGGACGTGGCGCAGCATGTGTCGCTGTGCCGCCACTACGTGCGGCAGCTCCGGCGGAGCATCCTGCTGGCCACACCCGAGGGCGAGCGCGAGTCGAGCAAGCACTCGTCGCTGATCCTCGAGGGCATCCTGAACGAGTCGGTGCGCGGGTCGCCGCTCCCCCCGGACGAGAAGGAGGGCGTGCCCAACCGCCGGCTGAGCGAGTTCCTCCGGTCCGAGGGCTCGGCCGACCTGGACGAGTACATGCGCCGCAACGACGGCCGGCCCGAGCGGCGGCCGGTCGTGTCGGACCACATGCTCGGCCGCCGGCGCGCGTCCGGCCGCGAGAGCGCGCTGCCGGTCGTGCAGGAGGACCGCACCGCGTTCGGCGACGCCGAGGCCGACGTCTCGCGCAAGAACATCCGCGAGTCGGCCTACCACATCCTGGTCACGTACTTCACCCGCGGCGCCGAGCGCGAGCTCGCGCTGCCCGTGCACATCATGCACGGCGTCATGGCCGCCATCGAGATCGACAACCGCGACGACCCCGAGGTCTTCGAGGAGGCCCGCGACTACGTCTTCCACGCCATGGAGCGCGACGCCTACCCCTACTTTTTGCGCTACAAGGCCCTGGCCAACCTGGTGCCGGCGGGTAGCTTTGCCCGGCTGGCTGCCGGCCTCTTTGGCATCTTTGCCGCCTTCTGGACCGCCTTCACGCTCATCCTGCTGGACTACCAGCCCAAGCGCACCCGCGCCTGGATCATCCTGCCGTTTGCCGTGGGTGTCTACGGCCTGACGGCGTACCAGTACAACCTGGACCCGCTGGTCGCCCTCGCCGGCTACAGCGAGATCACGTTCGGCAAGCTCATGAAGGTGCGCGAGCCCTACGTCAAGGAGCTGCTGGTGAAACGCGCGCTGTGGGTCATGGCCGTCAACGTTGTCGTCGTCACCTGCCTGTGCGTGCTTTTTGGCTTTGTTCCAGGCCGCCGCCTGTGAGTGTACTGTTAGTCATGTGTAATACTGTTTTAGAGATCTCCGAGACCTGCTCGCGCCGAGACATTGCCACCACGGCACCGCGGCACCGGCCCTGCGCCGCGGCCCTGCGCCTCGGCCGCGGTCGCCGAATGGCCGCGGGTGCCCTTGCGCCGGCCGGTCGGCGGCGAGGCACGGGGTCGCGCGTGCAGGTGCCTGCGTGTCGTACGCTCGGGCGCGGCGGGGGTGCTGTGCGGGTCGGCGCGGGCCAGCCTGCACGGGTCGGGGCGAGCCCGTCAACGCGGGTCGGGGCGGGTCACACGGGTCGAGGCGGGTCACACGGCCTGCACGGGTCGAGCCGGCCCGCGCACACGGTCTGCCGTGCGCCCGTCCGGGTATGTCCGAGCGCGCTGTGGGTGCGCACTCCGCACCGGGTTGCGCGTGGCGCCACGCGCACGGGTACCATCGGTGTTACGCGCCCGCCGCCCACCAGCGCACTCGGGAGCTGCCGACGCTCTGCGGGGCGGCGCGCGGTCGCCGACACGTTCTGCCGACGTCTGCCGACCAATTGGCTCGCCCTCCACGGTCTACACCAGATCGGTCAGCCCCTTTCGCCCTTCAGGTCTGGCCCTGCCCCTCCGGCCTGCAGCCAGACGACCCGCGGGCCAAGACTCGGCCAGATAGAGTGGCCCAGATAAGTAACGTGCCATCGGCCGTTCTGCCGATCAGTGCGCCCATGCAGGCACCCGGTAGGCTACGGCCGTGGTCTCGGTCACGTTGTGCCAGCTTTGGTCGCTGAGACCGCCGGCAGGGGTGCCCACCGCGCACGGCCGCGCCAGGTGGCCTCGCCGGTGGGCGTCGGTCGGCGCTCGCCCGCCCGGCGGCCGCACAGCGGCCCGTCGCCGGCCCGGCCGCCGCCGGTCGACGACCGCGCGGCCCGGCGGCGGCCGGCCGTGCCCAGCGATCGCACGCGCGGGCCGCGCTCGCGCAGCCTCGAGCGCGGCTCTGGCCGCAGCGCGCCCCGGGCCAGCGCCGGCGGCGCAGCGGCCCGATCTGGCACGAACGCGTCGCACGAGGGCAGTGCCGGCGTAGCCGCCGGGTACCATCGGTGGCGTGCAGCAGTGCGGGGTGCCAGCGAATGAGCAGCCTCAAATGCTCGTATTCGTTATGACGTAGGCGTGTTGTGAGTCGCCATCGCTCACGCGTCGCGCGTCGAAGGTACCCGGCGAGGGCGGTGGCCGGCTGCGGGACCGCGCGACCCGTCCGGGCCGTCCGCGCCCCGCCCGTCCCCTCGCCGCGACGCGTCGCGACGCGCCGATGGTACCCGCCCGCCACCAAAGTCAATTCGACTCACGAGCGCTTACCCTATCAGCATAGTGCCCGTTTGCTCCCACGCATGCACCCCTTCCACGCTGCACTACTGTCGCGACCGGCCCTTGTCGGCTACGATCTTGTCTAGCGGCAACGCCATCGGCCGGTGATGGGGCCGGCGCCTTGCAGCGAGCGCCGGCGCGGCAAAGGCTCCCTAGTGCAGCCGCGAACGGGCGCACGGCGCACAAGGCGCAGCCGGCAGCGATCAAACAGCGCCGCATACGGATCGACCGGACGACGCGCGCGGCCTCACGGCAGCCGCCGCGGTCCCGCAGATGACAGCAGCACGCCGGGCCGCCGCAGGAGCGCTGGGGCTGTGCGGATCACGGCAGAAGCGCCGTTGTGGCGGCCATGGGCGACCGCGCGGCGGCCGCGGCGGCCGCGAAAATTTGCTTGATAGCCGCACAGGCGCGACGATGACCCGCGGCCGATCGACCCGCAGCCGGCCGTGCGGCCCGCCGACTCGACCCGCAGACGCGACCCGCAGACGCGCCGGCTCAGCCACGGTGGCCGGGCGCCGCGCCACGGCCCGCGGCGGCTGCGCCGCCACCGCCCCGCTCAGCCTCCATTCTTCACGCACGTCAGCCACTCCGGACGGCGCCGCCTGCAGTCGCCACGGCTACAACCGCGCCGGTGCCGGCCGCGGCGGCGACGGTTTCCAGAACGCGTCGGCCCAGAGCCGCCTAGCGCGGCCGACCCGGGCTAGCCTGCGACCGACCACGCGCCCGCGCATGGCCTCGGTGCCCGGCCACACGCGGCCAAGGCCGCCCGCTGGCTTCTCTGCGCTAGCCGTGCAGGGCTGGTGCATTCCACACGAGCGTTGAGATCTGGGCGGACGACGCTGCGGACGGTCCGGCGGGCGCAAACCGGCGAGCAGGCCCGGGGCCGGCGGCCACGGCGGCAGGCGGCAGCGGCCGCGCCCGGCCGTGCGCCCGCCGGCCGGCCGTCGGACCCCGCCGGCCGCACGCTACCGCGTCCCTTGCTCCCGTGCTGCGGGCAAGCGCGTCTGCGTGCAGGTCGTGCGCCGCTAGCCGCTTCCGTGTGGCGTCGGGCCCGGCGCCGGTCGGCCGTCGAGGACCGGCCGCCGCCCGCGCCGGCCGGCCGCGCGATCCCCCTCTCAGCCGTTGGCGTACCGGCGGACGGCCGGCTTGTCGGGGGGCGGCTAGCGCGCCGCGGCGGGTCGCGGCGCGTGCTACAGCCGGCGGGTCGCACCGCAGCGGCGCAGCACGGCGCGGGCAGAGATCGGGTGCCACCAGACGCGTCGCGGTGGACTGTGCGCGTGGGCTACGACCTTGCGTGCGCCCACAGCTGCATGCGCGACCACACGGAGCCCCGTATGGCGTCTAGCACGTTGACCCGCGGCGGGTGTTTGGCCGTGGCCGGCCGCAGGCTTTTTTCCGTGGGCAGCGCTCCTGATCTGGCGGTTATTTAAATATATCCGCTCCCTCGCCACGCTTCCCTTCCACCTCCCCCGTCCGACACGCTCTTTTGTTCCGGCAGTAGCGCCCGGTGCCGCTCTCTTCACCCGCCTGCCGTCCTTTCGTTCTGTTTTCCGCCACCCGGCGCCCCGTCGCGCCCCGATACCATGTCGTCGCCCATCACGCCGCGCAGCGGGCCTCGCGCCGCGCTGAGCGGCCTCCTGCCGTCGGCGTTCACCCTGACGCCGCCGGCGACGGTCATGCGCAAGCGCGCGCTCGACGAGAGCCACGACCAGAACGCGCAGCGGCCCGACGCGGCCGCGTACAAGCTCAAGCTGTCGGCGACGCCGCCGTCGAGCGACAGCGAGGACTGGCGCGAGCGCGACGGCCCGCGGGCCGCGCTCGCGCTGGCGACGCCGTCGGCGACCAACATCCAGTACAAGCGGCCGCGGCTCGACCGGTCGCTGTCGACGACGTACGTGGCCGCGTACGACGCGCTGGTGCCGTCGTCGGCGCCGCCGACCAAGACTGTCGCGCCAGCGCCGGCGCTCGTGCTCGACACGCCCGTGCGGCAGAGCTCGGCGCCGCTGCCCGAGTCGGCCGCGTGCGGCTTCTTCCAGTCGCCGACCGACCTGCCGGCCTACAACGCGTACCTGCTGCGGCAGCGCCGCGAGAACGGCGACGAGAGCTCGTCCATCTGGAGCAAGGACGTCGAGGACGCGTTCATGGAAGGTACGTGCGCGGCGGCGCGCCGCTGACGCCAGCCATCCGCAAGATCCCCAAGGTCGGCCGCCGCAAGATCACGGTCAACGGCCGGCCGTGCGGCCGCAACGAGCTCATCTCGGACTTTATCCTGCGCAAGACGGGCAAGGTCCGCACGCGCAAACAGGTCTCGTCGCACATCCAGGTGCTCAAGCACCTGCTGCGCGAGGACCCCGAGTGTAAGCGTGCCCGGCGCCGCCGCTGACCGCAGTCATGAACCTCGTGTCCGAGTCGGCGTCCAACACGACGCGGTCGTCGCCCGAGGCCGACGTGTCGCCGCTGTACGGCGCGCACATGCTCAAGCCGACGCACACGTCGCCGCTGGTCGCGCCCGTCGCGCACCGGGACCCCCACGTCTACGACCCCTCGATGGTCTCGCCGCTGTTCCTCAAGCACGCCACCCAACTTGGCCTGCACGGCGCCGTCGACGGCGGCTTCTTCCTGGACTCGGCCATGCCGACGTCCAGCATGAGCTCGATCTCGTCCGCCTCGACCGAGTCCTCGCTCGACCTCGACCCGCTCCCGTTCGACGACGAGCTCGCGTACCCGCACAGCATGCTCGTCCAGCCCACGGTGCTCTACTCGTCGCCGTCGCGGCCGCCGACGTACCCGCCCGCGGCGCTGCAGGCCACGCCCGAGCTCAAGCTCGCCCGCGACGACCTCCTGGGCTCGGGCTTCTCGCCCAACCCGGCCCTGCAGCCCATGTACGTCGTGCCCCCGCCCGGCTACGGCCTGTGGGTGTCCAACTCTGTCAGCGAGTCGCTGGCGCCCGCGACCTCGGCCGGCCTGGTGCCTTCGCTGGTCGCCGACCAGCATTTTGCGCCCGCGCTCGACGGCTCCTCCATCGGCTCCTGGTAGCCGCCCGCCCTGTTATTTTTGGATTAAGTTTCGGTTCGCGTCCTTCGCTTCTTCTCTACGGACACTTTTTTGGGGTTTTTAATTGTTTTTTCTCGATTCGCGAATCGATCCAGGAGTGGTGGTTTTGGACAGGTTTACACATTTACGACACACGACGATGACCCGTGGCTTACGACGTTCCGCCTTATGCTCGTCTCTCAAGACTCACGACCCGCGCGTCCGACTGGACCGCTCGGACGCCCCCACATTCTCTAGTCTTACACACTCACGCTCTTTACGCCCGCAGACGGCCGAAATGTACGCCCGCACTTTGGAGACACTGCGCCGAGATGCCGCCGGGGACGCCCGGCCGCCGACCGATCGGCTGCCAAAGATGTATATATAATACCAGTGTCATTTCGACTGTACGCGAGCGGTGGCTGTGCGACTGTGTGCGGCTGTGTGCGGCTGTGTGTGCTGTGTGTGCTGTGTGCGGCTATGTGCGGCTATGTGCGGCTACATGCGGCTACATGCGGCTACATGCTGCCTCCCGGCTGCCGGCCGTCGACCGGACTGTAGCCGCAGGGCACGGCCGCCCCGCCCGGCAGAGTCGCCGGGCGCTCGGTGGCGGCCGATTGTTTGGCCGCCGGTGCACCAGCCACGCGGTCTGTGGCGGCGGCTACGGCAGCAGCTGCGCTGCGGCAGCACATTAGCCGCCCGTGCGGCGTGCACGGCTGATCGTTTAGCCGACGCGGCCCCCTCCGCCCGGCGGCCCGCGCCGCGTGCGGCTCGCATAGTGCAAGGCTTTCTTGATGTACAAAACCCCGGGCCCGGCGCCCGGGCTCCGGCACGGCTCGCCGTGGCAGACCAAAATGAGCGTCTGTGCCGCGCGCAACAGATGGTAGATGCAAAAGTGCCTACTGCGGCACGTCCTCAATGGCCGCCGCCGGCCGCGCAGCCGGATCGGTCTCGGTGATGCCCAGCGCGGCCGCCGCTGCGTCGGCCTCGGCCTCGAGCTCGGCCTCGACCTGCTCGCGTGCGCGCTGCAGCTCCTCGTCGCGCTGGCGCTGCAGCCGGGCAACCTCGGTCGCGTGCTCGCGTTCCTGGCGCCGCCAGCCGTCGTAGATGGCCGGCACAAGCGTGCCCACGAAGATCACCAGCACGTTCTTGATCTCCTGGACGATGCCCGCCGGCCGCCGGGCGACCGCGGCCGGCTCGGGCGGCCGCGCGGCGTCCGCGGGCTCCTCGGTGCGGCCGTCCGGCGCGCGCCGGTTGCGGTTGACGGTCCAGAACGTCACGTTCAGGTTCCAGGCCTCGACGTGGGGCGCGACAAACTGCGCCCAGAGGTAGTGCACGGCCGGGCCGAGCACGTTGGCCTGCCACAGAAACACGCCGCACGCAAAGCCGGCCACGTTCCAGAACCGCATCGAAAACAGCTCGCCCGAGAAGATGCCGACGAAGATCACGAGGCGCAGCAGCAGCCAGACCAGCGACATGGTCGCGCGCATGCGCTCGGCGCCGCCCTCGGCGCCGGGCGCGGGTGCCGGCCGCCGCAGCGACGCCACCAGCGCCCGCACCCGGCGGAACAGCTCGTCCGGCGTGAACGCGCGCACGCGCACGGCCCGCGCGTCGGCGTCAAAGTGCCGCCGCGGGAACGCCGTCGGCAGCGGCTCGGCGTTCAGCAGCGTCGGGCTGATGCCCGGCTGGATGTGGATGCCCACGGCGGCGAAGTTGGCGATCCCCTGCGGCGAAAACAGCAGCGCCAGGTGGCCGTTCGGCGTCTGCAGCGGCACGGCGGTCTCGGCCGTCAGCAGCGGCGCGGCCGGGTCCTGGTAGAGCACGATGTTGACCGGCGACGGCGCGGTCGGGACCGGGTACGCCGCCGCGGTCGGCACCGCGCCCAGGCCGGCCGCCGCGCCGCCCATTCCGGCGGCCAGGCCGCCGGCCGGCGCACCGAACCCGTACGCCCCGCCCGCCGGCATGCTGCTGTTTGGGCTGGGCACGTACGCCGAGCCCGAGGCCAGGCCCAACGCCGCCGGCTCGGCCGCGCCCGCCCGCGAGTGCAGCTGGGACCGCGGCTCCTGCTCGGCCTCGCCCGTGCCGGGCTTGAGCACCAGGTGGAACGTCACCGCGCCGTCGGAAGCGTACTGCCGTCAGCGCAGCCTCGGCGCCACTCACCGTTCGTTTGACCACGTCGGCCACAAGCATGCTGTCGCTCAGGAACCGGCCCTGGAAGATCAGCCGGAGCGCGTCCGGCTCGGGCGGCTCGTCGCCGAAGCGGGCCAGGATGAGCTCCTTGAGCGAGCCCACAGTCGAGTCGTAGCGGACCCGGAACGACTCGTCCGGCGCAAACGGCAGCGCCGCCGGCGACGCGATGCGCACCGACACGTGCGTGCTGTCGGCGGGCTCGGCCCGGTCGGCGGCCGGGCCGGGGGGCGGCGTCTGGGCACTGGATGCCATGTCGCGATGCGATGGGTCTCGGTCTGTCTGCGGCGCCGCGACGGCGTATCGGATGCGAGACGGCGGATGGATGGCAAATCGCACAGGCGGACGGCGTCCGGACTTGGGACATGGGTCATGACGCAGGCGCTGAGTCAGCCGGGAGGGGCGGCTGACAGAGCACGGTGACTCAGCGCAGGCGCGCGCCTGACTAAGCGGCGCCGTCTTTTCCCGTCCCGCCGCAATTTTTTCACCGCAAGCGCAGCACCAGCGATCGGCATTGACAGCGCAAAGATGGCGGCACTGATTCGGCAGACCGCGGCCGCGGCCGCGCGGCCGGCTGGCGCGCGCGGGGCCCAGTGGGGCCGCCGCGCGGCGGCCGCCGGCGGCGGCCAGCGCCGCACGTTCCTCGGCCGCGCGGTCAAGAAGATGCTCGGATTCTCGACGGCCAAGGCCCCGGACGCGCCCACGGTCGAGAACCGGTTCCACCCCTGGGAGCAGTCGCCGGCGGCGGACCTGCGCGCGCGCGCGGGCGTGATCAAGGAGCACGCCAAGTGCCCCGTCTCCGGGCTCAACATCGCGTACTCGTGCCCCGACTGCGGCATCCCCACGCACCACTCGCGCGCGGAATGGGAGGCCGACACGCACCACAAGGACGTCTGCGGCCGGCTCAAGCTGTCGAACGTGTACGAGCACGACCTGCGCTCGGGCCGCGAGTTCCCCGAGTTCGATCTGCCGCTGACGCAGGACAACGACACCGCCGTCAACTTCTCGTCGTGGGACAACTTCCTGTACACGCGCAACTTCTACTCGATGGACACCGAGTTCCAGCTCGCGGCCATCACCAAGGTGCTCACGTACCCGATCACGACCGCGTCCGTGCTCCACCAGAACTCGACGTACCAGTACCAGGCCGGCCGCAGCCGGCTGACGGTCGAGGGCATGAAGTCGCTGGCCGCGCTGCGGTACACGATGCACCCGTTCGGCGGCCCGGGCACGCCCGCGCGCGAGGGGCCCGTCCGCGACGAGCCCGTGCGCATCTTCGTGCTCGGCGCCCGCAGCGAGGCGCTCCTGCCGCCCGACGTCTGGGCCCAGATGCTCTTCCTCTTCCCCAAGCCCAACTTCCACCTCTACTTCATCGGCCCCGAGACGCTGTACGACTACGGCAAGCAGCAGTTCCTGTACGAGGAGAAGCCGGTCGTGCACACCGTCGCCAAGAACCTGCGCATGACCTTCTACACCGAGTACTTCCACGTGCTGCACGAGCGCCGCGAGTTCCTGCCCTTCGACCCCTACCACGACGTCTTCATGCTCTTCCACCCGGGCCTCGGCGCCCCGGAGGCCATGGAGCAGTGGTCCAAGAGCATGCCCGCGCTGCTCGAGTCCAAGTGCCCCATCTTTGTCACCGGCTTCCACGAAGAGGACAGCCGCCGCGACTGGGACTGGGTCATGGACAAGTACGAGGACGACCTGGACGTGCTGCTCAAGCCGGGGCCGAACGTCTTTGCCTCCACCAAGTGGGAGATCGACGACCTCGACCCGAGCTCCGTCCACCAGGTCAACCAGCAGATCTTTGGCATCCGCGGCAAGCGCTACCACGCCATCCCGAAGAACGACGTCTTTAGCCTGGGCGACCGCTAGGCCCGGGACTGTATATGCAAATAGACACATGTACATAGCACAGCATGACATTCCTTGCACGATCCGCCGAGCGGCCGCCGCGAGATGCACGTAGCGCCCCGATCCTCCGGCGGCGACTCCGTCGAGGGTGGCTGCCCTGCGGGCAGGCGTTGTGCGGCTATATGCGGCTATATGGTTTCTGCCCGCAGGGCAGCTACCCCCGACGGAGTCGCCGCCGGAGGCTCGCGCGCCAGTCTGCCCGCAGGGCAGCTACCCTCGACGGAGTCGCCGCCGGAGGCTCACCAGTGGCGGTGGGGGCCGGGGGGGGGGGGGGGGGCCGGGGGGGGGGGCGGCGCGCGGCGGGGGGGGGGTGGGCCCGGCCCGCCCGCCGCGGCGGCGCCCCCCCCCCCCCCCGCCCGCCCCCCCGGAGGCTCACCAGTGGTGGCGCGCGAGCCTCCGGCGGCGACTCCGTCGAGGGTGGCTGCCCTGCGGGCAGACGCCTGTGCGGCGTTATGCGGCTTTATGCGGCTATATGATTCTGCCCGCAGGGCAGCCACCCTCGACGGAGTCGCCGCCGCAGGCTCCCCAGAGGCGGTGCGCGAGCCTCCGGCGGCGACTCCGTCGAGGGTGGCTGCCCTGCGGGCAGACGCCTGTGCGGCTTTATGCGGCACGCGGCTATATACTTCCTGCCCGCAGGGCAGCCACCCTCGGCGGAGTCGCGCCGGAGGCTGACCAGTGGCGGCGCACGAGCCTCCGGCGCTGCCTCGTCGAGCAGGCGCCTGCGCAGGCGCCTGTGCGGCTATATGCTACGCGCCGGAGGCCGGCGTAGGCCGCGACCTGATGCACGGGCCCGGCCACTGCGCCGGCCCCTTGGCACTCCGCGCGCGGCTGCTCGTCTGACGTCAGCCTCTGGAGTCGCCGGTCCGCCGGCGCGGGGGGGTCACGTGACCACAGAACAAGGCCGCTGCCAACGACAACGGCGACAACGTCGCGCACAACGGTCCGCTGGCGCCGCTCGGCCGGCCCCCGCGCGGCGACCCCGCGTCGCTGGGGTGCGACATGTCGCAGGCTGGCGGCGCGGGCGGTCCGCGGCGGCGGTCCGCGCCGCACGGCGTGCGGCGCGCTGACTCAGGCGCGCCGCCGGCGGTGTCAGCCGGCGCGCGGCGCTTACGTGATGGCTTATCGCGGCCGGCACGCACGCCGCCCAAACAGTCGTAGTCCCGTTTGGGCAGGCGGCCCCGGAGGCCGCCTCGCCTTTCTTAGCGGTCTTCGCCGGCCTAGGCAGCCGTCGCGCCGTCCAGCCGGGTCCCGCCGAGGCCAGAGCCGCGGGCAGGCCGGCGGCGGCCGGAGGCCCTGGCCAGCGCATCGTGGTGCGTGCGTGCACGCTACCGAAATCTGGCGATCCGGTCGTTGTTGCCCGAAACTATCGCCAGTTTTACATCACCACCAACCACGCTCGTCCGTTGAGCCCGCGAACGCTAAAATTTTATATTTTATCGCACCCTCCCGCTGTTTTCTTCCGCACCTTCCCAGCGCTCTGCGACTCCGCGACCGACAGGCCACCACAACCATGCGCGCATCTATCATCGCGCGGCGCACGCCGCTCATCAGATTCCTGGGCAAGCGGGTCTACCCTGGTAAGTCCCCCGGCGCCGGCACCGCCGGCACCGGCTGCGCCGGACCTGCTGACGGCCAGAAAACGTCGACCACTCGCCCAAGCTGCACCCGCAGGACCCCCACAAGGAGCTCCCGGCGTCGTTCGCCCAGTACCGCCTGCGCGCGATCCAGCACGGCCCGCTGGCCACCGGCGGCGCGTCGTTCCACTCGTCGTCGATCGCCCCGGCCGACGGCGAGGTCTTCTCGCGCTCGCAGCTGCCGTCGCGGTACCGCTACATCGAGCTCGACATGGACGAGATCGACACAATCAACTCGGGCGGCGCGGCCCCCTACTAGGCTGCCTGCGCGCCGCACCTGCGGCGCTGTACATTCATCGCACCCGTCGGCGCGGCTCTGCCGCGCCGTCGCCGCGTCGGCCCGTGCATCGCTGAGTTTTGGAGTTTTGTATTGTTACATCCGCCGCCGGCCCGGCCGGTGGCCGACTGTCTTTAGATCATGCAATGTAAAAGTTACGGTTTGGACACGGCGGCGGCCATTGCGCCGCGCGGCAGCGGCCATGCGGCCTGTGCTGTGGCCGCGGCTTTGGCCAGGGTCATGCACCGGCAGTGCGGCGATTGCGCCCGGCGCCGGCCGCCCCCCGGGTTCTCGCGAGCCGTCGGGTTGTCGGCTACGTGCGTCCCACGCGCCGTTGTCCGCGCCGGTGCGGCGTCGTTGTTCGACCACCACGCGGCACACGCCGCTCGGCTCTGAGCCAATGGGTGCATTGCCGGCCCCAACCCCGTCCGTCTACAGCCGCCGTGGGGTTGCCGACCGCCGCTGGCGCTACCCCGCCGCCTATTGGGCGGGCAGGCCATCTAGTCCGGACACGGCCCTCGCCCTGTCCGGCTGCGGGGTGGCCACTACCCTATATTTCCAGGCACCCGACCACGTCGGCTGCTGTCAGCACACATCCGACCTGGACCGCGCGTGTGCAATCGCCGTCAGCAATTGCTGTCGGCTCATTGGCCTGGACGTAGACCGTCGCAGCCGTCCCTGCGGTGATCCCGTCGACACCCGCGCTCCGGCACCGCGCCGGTCCCGGTCGGCATCCTGCCGACCGAGCGCCGCGGTCGGCTGCCCCAGCTCCAGCTCGTCGCGGCCAGCCCGTTCGCTTGTATAAGCGAGACCCGGAACACGGCGGCATGTAGCCGCAGACCCAACAAGTAATGTTTGATAGGTCACAACGCCGCGTGGGGTGCGGCGTCAGCGTTGGGGGACGTGCATATAACCGCACGGCGGCTGTATGATCTCCGCGACGGGCGTCCAGCGTCAACAAGGGCCGCACCGCCACTGGCGAGCCTCCGGCGGCGACTCCGTCGAGGTGGCTGCCCTGCGGGCAGGCGGTGCGCGGCTATATGCGGCTATATGACTTCTGCCCGCAGGGCAGCTACCCTCGACGGAGTCGCCGCCGGAGGCTCGCACCGCCACTGGTGAGCCTCCGGCGGCGGCGCCCGGCCGGGGGGGGGGCCCGGGGGCGGGGGCGGGGGGGGGGGTGAGGCCGGCCCC